>NC_135871.1:24181102-24481102 GCF_031162955.1 Sander vitreus
CTGGGATGAGAGGCTCTTCTTCGTAGTTTATTCCCATGCTAATTTCGTCTTCAAGAAACAGCTACTTAACCAGGAAATCCTCATACGTAAGGAGCAAAATACGTAGGTTGTTTGGCAGTGCCTTGGCTGTACTCAAAATCTGCTTCATTAGAACTGTGTGGTGTGTGGTTTGACCAGATTTGATGGACTGTGATCTGGCAACATAAGGTAATAACTGTTACGATTTATGGAAATGGCGAACCCACAAATGCAGAGACAACAGGGCAGTGGTGTGCTTGAGGATTTCATAAAATAAAAAGGCAGGAAGTAAAACAAGACATGACATGGGAGAAAACAGACTACAAAATAAAACAGGAAACTGAAGCATAAAACATACACAAGGATGAAAACAGGGTATAACGCAACAGAGAACACAACACAATAAATTAACACAATAAAACAGGAAAAACTATAACATAAAATCGCAACCATGACAATAACCTCACAACTCTTTTGGCATATTGAATTAAATATAAGTCTTGATTGATGCTCGGAACTTAGTGACTTTACCTTTTTTTACAGCACAGCATGTCCCACTTCAAACCAGTAAGAAGAGCACAAGCAAAACAGGACAGACAGGAATCTCTAATTTTAATTCATTAAAATGGTATGTTCATGTGGGACCCCATCCCTCATTGTAAGAAATTGGCCATAGTAAAACACAGGCATAAATAATACACACACAGCCTTTCCCATGAGTGTTTTATTGTGCAGTTTAAGAAGCTTGTAACTGGCTTTTTTCCACTCTGCTCTGCTTTGGTGTAGAATTGGTGCAACACTCCATCAGGGAGCATTAATATTATATCACAGCACACACAAACACTAATACATGCCTATGAGCAGATGCATTCATACACACACACAAATGTAATTCTTTCCACATATGCTGCATGCTCAGGCTGCTGCATTGCTTTACTGCGGCATAGTCTGTATCTGTCTCTCAGGTCATCTCTCTTTCACTTAACTTTAAAATAAATAATCAATACAGTTGTGCAATAATGAAATGAAAGTAGTTGTTATTATGAAGGTATTTGGCAAGTGTGAGTGTCATATATGTTTGTGTGTGTGTATTTTACTAGCTTTGTGTTTATGTAATGTTGCTGCACCCTCTAGGCGTCAACTCACAGCCTGCTCTCCCATATCACAAAAAACCTAAACGTTCTGTGTGTCTGTTCTCATATTAAGTTACTTAGTTGTTTACAGTGAAAGTCCCCTCTGCATGAATTATAGAAGAGGCTGGTTTGAGGTAATTGGATAAGAAAGCGGATGGATGGATGGATGGATGGATGGATGGATGGATGGATGGATGGATGGATGGATGGATGGATGGATGGATGGATGATTTGTTTTTCACTTTTGTTCCTGTATTCAATCAAATGAAGAGAGAGAGAGGGTAACTGGAAGAGATACAGGGAGAGAGAATGAGGGGAGGGGGGTAGAGAGAGAGAAATGGGAATTCCTCACTATATTAAATACAAATGTACCACATGTAAAATGTACTCGTCTCCCTCTCCCTTTTTCTATATGCTTGTGTGTGTGTAGGTGCAGGATGGTGCTTATAACATGCTAAGTGCTTCCATATGAGACACAGACGTGTGTACAGTCTCACACACACACACACACACACACACACACACACACACACACACACACACACACACACACACGGGAGAAAAAAGTTTCCATGTTTAGGCTAAGTGAGCTTAAACATGACAGATGTTGACTGTTACTGTAGCACTGTAGCCTACTGTGGTCCTACACACACACACACACACACACACACACACACACACACACACACACACACACACACACACACACACACGCACCACACTACTATTTTTAACCTTTTTCATGACTTGTGTGAACAGAAAGTTTGAAAGGACACATTTACACACAGCTCTGTGGTGGTACATTTTCCAGGGGGGCTGTTCACAATCTGGTTCATCACTGTTTCTACCTTTTTTTTTTATTACAGCAAATTGTAGAAGAGTCCATGTGTTGGTGTTTTTAGTGTGTAAACTTCAGTTGTCAGATTGCTTCCTTTGGTTTATAAACTCCTCTAAAATGTGAGTTTTGATAAACTGCATTCTGTCAAGCTAGAAAGGTTGTTAAAATGAATGCTCATGTTCATAAGGTTAAGTTCACCGACTGAATTTTTTTGTTTTTTATAACAAAATAGTTTGGGTAGTGTACCTGTTCTTCTAAAACTTAATTGTTTTGCAGTCATTAGCTTTCTGCAAAGAATTAAACCGCACAAATAATTTCCCTTGATGCTTTCAAAAACACTAGAACACGTAGAAACAGTGTTTACAGTTATTACAAAATTATATTGCAGAGGATGTCTATCGTACAGTAAACATGCGGACAGACATTAAAAATAAAAGATGGAAAATGGCGCCCAAAGTATTCCGTTTTTAAGATTAGCCTATACACACAAAGAGTTGTGTCAGGTATTGAGGAAGCCATCAAACAGCTTGTAGTAAGCCTGTTGAAGATCTGCTGCAGCTGTGTGCAGAGGAAAGCGTTACTGATGCTGCTTCAGAAGCTGTTCTCTATGGAAAACCTGTGCTGGATCTGCTACGACAGATTGGGGTTAACATTTTCCTTTAGGATGCTTGGAACAAAAACCGCTGAAACGCAGCAAAAATAGATGCGACCAGTGTATAACTATAGCACGAACATAATGAACACACACACACACTCATACGCAGTAAGGTGCAAATATTTGAATGCACTCACAGGCAAAGCTCCTGCATGTTAGCATAATCACAGTGACAATAAGCAGATATTATGGCTGAATATGTAATGTGAGAATACAATTTATCCCAACAAACACAAATGCAAAACACATCAAGGAACGTTACAATCAAGAGCCAAAAAATCTCCACTGCTACAACAGCCAGATGTATTCTTATATGATTTTGTTATTGTAGTTTTGTTGCTACACACTTGTAAAAAAAACCACTGGTTCAGCTAAAGTGCAGATTGTGCCAGACAGCGTGTACACAGAGCTTTAGCGAACAGATTCCCAATAGTATGGAGAGCAATAATAACCACAATGTTGTCTAAATGGTAATTTGGAAAAGCAATAGTGGTGTTGTGGCGTTATGTGTGACAGTTTGTTTTCATGTTTCTATGACGGAGAAATTGTAATCTGCATTGCTAAAATATGAGCTAAATAATTATGTATGTAGACTCAAACTGATTCGTTTAGCAAGCAAAAACAACATGACAAGTCGACAACTTTCTAATACCAGGAAATAATCTAGACCAATCTGATGTGGAGCTATACACAAAGCAAAAACTCTGACATACACAAGAGTATCTTCATCTCTAAATCTCCACAGATGGTTTGTTTGTAGATTATACCTTTTTTTCTGTCTCTAACCGCTTGTTTTGTCTCAATTAATTTCCTTTTAGCCTGCCCCTCTCTTACTAAATTATCTCTCTCTTCACTTTCTGACCCTATCTCATTTTCTCAGATTAGATCACATACTCTTGCTTTGCCCTGACCATCTGCCCCCCTCCCCTTAAAACCAGGCTTCTTAAGACTTCTTCAACCCTTCAACTTTAATCAGCAGGTCACTGCAACTAAAAATAATGAAATTGAATCTTGTAAGGCTTGGGGGATTTACACAATGAGTTTTTGCAGAACCTCCAAAAAGACAAAAATATCCTAAATTGCATTACATTACATTACAAGCACAGACCTTTTACAATCGCATTGAAAAAATAAATCATTTGAAGTCTCAAAGTTAGTGTCAACCATATTCAAAAAGAGGGTTTGTTTTCGCTGGTGTGAAGAAAACAGAGGAAAGATAAGAAAAGGAGAAAGGAGATTAAGAAGATAACAAGACAGAGAGGAAGAGTGAAAATGTGTCTGGAACAGAAACCGACAATGACAAATGACTTCTCACTTTCATTTCTGTGCCTTCTATTCATCTTCCTTCACTCTCTACTGGCTGTGATGCAGTAAAATACTTAGAGAGAACAACTATAGTGAAATAACATTTGTGTTACATTAACTTTAAAGATAAGTCTGGCTATATTCTATATTAATCTTATTATCAACAAATGCAATGAAAAGACCAACACCAACCGATCCTACTAACTGTTTAGCTAAAGCCTGATATATTGTATCCCTCTGTGACATAGTGACTATGTATATTAATCCACAGCTGGAAATAGTCTATTTTTAAAATTGACTATTTACCCTTCTTTCAGTAACATCTGTTAAAAACTACAGTAATTTCAGTTATTTTTGTTAATTACTTAAAATATACATGTGTAATACATTGTAAAGATGCTAACCCTAACCTGCACCTCTCAAAAAATTTAATAACACAGCGCTTGGCCGTGGCTTGGTAGCTTTGCATTTCCCCCGACTCATTTCCGGGTTCTCATTCTCCATTAACAACATGAAATCAAGGAGAGGGTTAACTTTTTCTGCTACAGATTTCCCACCGTGGTCAGAAAGCACAGGGGAGACACATTGTTTCTCTCACTATGACTCTGGTCGTCACTCTCTCACTCGCTCTACCACACACTCCCCACGCGCACACACATGCCGGCCCTGCTATTAAAGAGATCAACGCACACATCAACGCACAAGTATAAACTTCAGGCCATTTACATAGGCTACAGTGAAAGCTCTGCGTGGAGCCTCCCTTTACCCTAATTTTTTTAGCAGGAATGAATGGGCCTGGGTCTGAGAGAGGGTGGAGATGCCAGAGAGTATTGTGAGATATGCTAATGTATGTATGTCATTCAGTCGGCCACCAACCCAACAAGTTTGTAACCAGACAGTCAGCCAAGAAGACCAGTTAGAGAATCAATAAACCAGTTAAGAGATTTCATTTATCCATCCATCACAGTAACAGACTTTATCTGTCTTTATCCCTCTCAATCTGTCCACTCACTTCTCTCCATTTCTGTTTTACACAGTCTGTCGTCTCTCTTCCCTCCGTCTGTGTGTATGGGCAGGTGTGTAGGCGTACGGTATGGAGGTGAGCTAGCTGCATTAAAATGCTCCGAAAGAAATCTGCTCTGACTGGAATATACTGAGCAGATCATATATCTTCATTTTTACTAAATGATTAGAATTTATAATCCTGCATCAATCAAAGTCCAAAGTTTAATCAGATTTTTTCTGCTGCTGATTCACTGTTGAGTTTTGTACACTGTATGAAGGGAGGCAATCAAGCTGTGGCCTGTGATTTCAGTCATTGGCTTAGTTTCATGCAAAGTCATTTATAGTATAGAATAGTATAAATTTATTGAACTGGTGCCAGCCTGGACCTCCCTTTAGTGCCCCTGACGTGACCCAAATTGCACTTTTACACTCCACTCCCTTAATCAATACAGAAGCTCATGAAATATTTCACTGCTGACATTGCAGCCAAAAAATCAAAGCAGTTCAAAACTAATGCAGTGTCAGATTTCTCCTCTTGCCTCTCAAACTTTTCACGCTTCAAAGAGTGAACATCAGTGTGTATTAATGAGCATCTGGACAGATCACAAGCCCTGATAGATATTGTCTGAGTGGCAGAGCGGAATAGTGATTAAAGCGACGAACCTGGGACCTGAAACAAACCTGTGACAAATGAGCAGATTTGAACTTCAATGAACGGAAGTCCACAAGGTTTGCTTTTGGTCTATGACTTTGCATTAATTCATCCTGCAGCACCGTTAACATACCACTAGACACTGAACAAGGACTGCACTTTAACTTGAATCTACACAAGGAAAATATAATATACAATATTAAAGCAGCAAAGTACAATAAAACTGCCTGTTGAAAACCTTTAGCTGTGTACTGTAACATGCTGTAGATGCAGTTGGAGTATCTCACATCATCCACCATTCAGAATAAACAATAAATCAGTGTGAATGCAGGTTCAGAATAGAGAATACAGCTGGTGCTAAGCTTTCAGTTTCGTTCCCTTCCTGTCTGTCTGTCTCCCTTGCTTGAGGCAATCTATAACCAATGTCAGAGGAGGCAGATGCCATCGGTCTTGCAGTGGCGTAAATACACACTGCTGTTTATCAAAGGTCGATTCCAGCTGGGTTTACAGTGGAAAAATGGTAGACCTTGTTGTTTGTACAACACCTGTTTACCCAAAACTCACCATTCCAACCCGACAAGTTCGAGACAGAGTAATGTATTGTGTATCGTACATTTGCAAAACAAGCTTTACCTTAGATTTTAAGATTAATTAAAAAGGTTTAGACTATTATG
Source organism: Sander vitreus (assembly GCF_031162955.1). Lineage (NCBI taxonomy): Eukaryota > Metazoa > Chordata > Actinopteri > Perciformes > Percidae > Sander > Sander vitreus. Next base: position 24,187,383 of record NC_135871.1, read on the forward strand.
AATCTTACAGGTGTAATTGATCCCTAAAGTGATAATTTACTTTTGTCACTGAAAACTGGAAAGTTGACAAGAAACAAACCTCATTTCTCATTTGCAAATCAAACTCTTCAAGGATCTCTCTGATCTTTCCAAACATGTACATGATGTACCCTATTTTTCACTGTGTGTGTGCCAGCTTGGATCCTGAGGGAGAGCTAGGCAGCCATCTTGGCTCAAATAGACAGTCCCTGCAAGAGACTGGAGAAATCCAATAGGCCCTTAGAAACAAAATGCGTGTGTGCATGACATAATGGCTTATATAAGTGTGCGTGCGTGCATGCGCCGCGTGTGTTTGTGTGGTAATGTGTTAATCTCATAAATCTTGTATGATCCAGTAAATCCAGACCATAGGTCAATGATCCTTCACCAATAAAACCAGAGCAGCAAGGGTCACATTAAATGTCATAGATTGTCAACAGAGAATCTTGTTTTTTAGCCTGCAGCTGGCCTGAGTTGACCACCAGTCCTTGAGCTTATTCAGCAACACGCTTGACTGTTGTGATTATCTTGACTGATAGCTAAATATAAGGTGGACTAGTACTCTGTTGCATTAGCATGAGAATGAATATGGACCTGCACAGGCATCCTGTATTAAATCAGGGATGCAGTGTAATGAAACACACAGACCTTTATGAGGCACATTTGTTCATATCTAAACAAAGTATTTTGTCAGGATTATGTTCACCATGACTGATAATTTTAAGGACGACCAATTTGCATTAATTTCATGCCGGACTAGATGTCTTCATTTTAAATGGTGTACGTGTTATTTTTGTAATTAAATCCTTCATCTGTGTAGATTCTGTCACGCTAGTGAAAGACGCTAGCGAAAGACTAATTGCATTCGTAAATTCAGTCAATTTAGAGTAAAACTTGCTGTTTGTCATACTGTATAGCTAGCTACCTGTCATGGTGGTTGTTGCCGAGAAAGTCAACCAATGTAGCCCGCCCCCCGGCCGCTCCTCTGGTCAGTAAAGTTAGCAGTTAGCGTGTGTTAGCATGGCGGCGTTAGCCAGCACCAATCGGTATAACTTCACCGGCTGTGTGTGTCAATGTTTTGCCAGTAACTAACGCGAGTAACGTTACTCTATATTAATTTAACGAGAGTACCCGAATGTTTAAATTACTTAAAATGCAATACCCAACTAACGTTGGTATACGTTAAAAGTGAAGCTAGATGCTTACCTGTTCAGAAGGAAATTAGCCAACTCAGTGTCTGTCTCAAAGTCCTTTTGGTCTGCTGTCTCCATTTTTCAAATGCATCTCCAATATTTACCCGTGTTTTATTACGCCGAGGTTTTTTAGGTCGTGTAGAAGCCATCTCCGTTGATCCCGTTCGTTTGTGTGCTGCTTCCATGGCTGTACTACAGCTGTAGAGTGCTGGGTTTACGTTTCTACAGGTATATCTGGCAACCCGGCCTGGCTGTCAAACTGGGCAGTTGATAACAACACACAAAACATAAACATAAATTCCGTCACGGAACGTAAATTTCAAAAAGAAAAATTACTGACATTAGCATTGTTGTCAGAAAATATAGTATTTCAGCTTAACATGTTTCCCTAATATCTGATGAGGCATTGTTGTCATTTTTGGATTTATTACAGTACGTATATTACATATTGGACCTTTAAATACTATCTATCTATCTATTAATCTATCTATCTATCTATCTATCTATATATCTATCTATCTATCTATCTATCTATTAATCTATCTATCTATCTATCTATATATATATCTATCTATATATAGATCTATCTATCTATCTATTAATCTATCTATCTATAATCGATCTATCTATCTATCTATCTATCTATCTATCTATCTATCTATTAATCTATCTATCTATTAATCTATCTATCTATCTATCTATCTATATATCTATCTATCTATCTATCTATCTATTAATCTATCTATCTATCTATCTATATATATATATATATATCTATCTATCTATCTATTAATCTATCTATCTATCTATCTATCTATATATCTATCTATCTATCATTTATCTATCTATCTATCTATCTATATATCTATCTATCTATCTATCTATCTATTAATCTATCTATCTATCTATCTATATATATATCTATCTATCTATCTATTAATCTATCTATCTATCTATCTATCTATATATCGATCTATCTATCTATCTATTAATCTATCTATCTATCCAGCTAAGTCACAGCCCAGATTTGCTCAAAATTCGCTTGAAGGTTGGATGGAAAGTCGTTGTTATTAAGGAAGTGTTTGTGTGTTTCATTAGAGCAGTAGATGTGGGTTTAAAAAAACAACAATAACCTCTAATGTTGAACACAAATTGAACCTCTACACCTTGATTTGTTAGCTGCTGGTTTAATAATAAAACACCAATTTGTCTGCTATACATAAGTCAGCAAGTTACCAGCAGAGTAAAGAGGATGGATTCACTTTAATGAGACCTCAGGCAGACAACTTGAGAGCATTACTAAGAGGATGTTTTTTTTAGTACATGTATATCAACATGGTGACTGTGTGGGCAGCAGTTTATTGTTAATTTGCATGTCACTGAGAAATCCTCTTGAATGTGTTGAAGAATCGTTTTGTTTAGTGAGTAAAACAAGAGAGAAAGAGAGTAATTGAATCTGGGAGCAGATGGGTTGATAGTTATAGAGTAGCTAATAATACAGACTAAAGACAATTTCTCACTTGGTTGCTCGAGCACACACGCACACACACACACACACACACACACACACACACACACACACACACACACACACATTCACATACACAGATGCATAACACACAGATATACATTGCCCACATGCATTGTTTTGGTATTTTGTTACTAGTTTTGCAGCTCTGAAGCTTTGATGGTGGTGAGACCTACTGTATGAACAGACACACAAAGCAGTGTTTGCAGCTACACTTTACTGTACGGTTGCTAGTGTTTGCAGTCCAACAGTAACTCACTAAAGGCAAAGAGATAGTTTGAAATGTACTCATGTGCATCCTTTCTTGCTTTGCTATGTCTACACTCGATGAAAGAGAGAAAGAAACTAACGGTGATAGTTCAGCAAAGTTTGAAATATATCAATATGTATTTTTTATGTTTAAGTGCATTGATTTATTTACTTTTTCATGTGTTGGCCAAGTATATTATATGCAATGTAATTCATTTGCACTCATGGTTCACATCAGAAGCCCCTTGTGATGCAATTGGTTATGCCCCTGATAGAAACCAAAAGCTATCAGCCAGCTGTTTAATGGCACACTGACTCGATTCATTTCTATAAAGTCAATATTTGGATTGTGAAACCATGTTCACAAACTAAACTAAATCTTTTACTCTTAGTTTTGGCCTTCTGAGATGTTTTCCAAACCCTTAAATGGTGCTTTTAGAAAAACTGTACCAAAGTAGATGACTCTAAAAATGTCGTCACTTACATGAAATAAAAAGAGGCAATTTTTCAGTTGTCTTTCTGTGTGTGATGTGTCATTTCAAACGCCAATCGCCAATCACACAATATAGCTGTTGAAATAATCAGAATTTGTATTCATGTTGTCAGACTTGTTTATGCTGAGAGCATAAAATTATGGTTATATTTACAGTTTCATTGCAGCAGCCCAGGTTTCACTGGTCACCTGTTAACAGATAACAAAATGGACATGACTTGATTTTGCTCATAAAATCTACCTGACAAAAAACATGAAATAGAAAAACGAGATAAATGACAACTTAATTGTTTTTTGATCATGTAGAGCAGCAGATTTAACCCACTGAGACTCACTAGAGGAACCAGGCGGTCCCTGTCTCACTGCAGGTGATGGCTGTGATGCAGTTTGTTGTTTGGCCAAAAGACAGACGTCCTCATGTTCAGAAGAAGAGATGTGGCTGTTTTTCTGTTGTGTTTGAGATTCAGAGGAGAACTTCTTTTTAAAATAACATAAAAACACGAGCAAGGACGTAGGTATCTGATATAAATAATGTTCATCTCCCAGCATGGTTGTTTCTAGGCAAGACAGGCAGTAAACAAGAACGGCAGTAGGAGGTGTGTGTGTGTGTGTGTGTGTGTGTGTGTGTGTGTGTGTGTGTGTGTGTGTGTGTGTGCCTGCGTGCGTGCGTGTGTGTGTGTCATCTTAGTTGGAGAAGAGAAGTTGCCAAGTCACGAGTTGTTTACCTTCAGGCGAAGGTCAAATATTCTCTGAATCTCAATATCTCTCACACACACGCACACACATTACCACATCACATAATGACAGTATACATACATCCTACACATAATCACAGAACCTTGATCCATTCTCTCTTGCTGATCCCAGCAGCATTACAGCTAAATAGAAAAGGGTACGGGGGAAAGGTACTGGCATATACAAGAAGTCAGCAAAAAATCAATTTTAGTACCAATATAGTACCAATATATGCCTAAAGTTTTGAATATCTTAAGATTTGAAATTTGAATGTCCTATCTCAGAGTTTTAAAATCTGTAGGCACTTGGGGCGACCTCTAGCTCACCCAGTAAGGGCATGCGCCCCATGTAGGCTGAGACCTTTGCAGTGGCCCGGGTTCAAATCCAACCTGCAGCCCATTGCTGCATGTCATCCCCCATCTCTCTCCCACCTTTCCTGTCTGTCCACTATCACTCTGAAATAAATGGAAAAAGCCCCAAAAAAATAATCTTAAAAAAAATGTAATTGTTTATAATTCATAAATTCAGTAGCATGTTATTGCGCCAGACATTGTTGCCCCGGTAACTGGAAGTGTGTTTTACTTTATGTGGAGAGTGTGACCTCTTTGCCAGGTGGGTGTCAGGGCCGTGATTGACAGGTGTCTGGTGACATCAGTGAGGAAGCGAGTGCTTTTTCACAACATGTACCCGTCACTGTCACATAATGATGATGTTTTTATTCTAAGAGTGTGACCTGAAGAGTGTGTTGTGGATGTGTGTGTTGACGTGTTCCCTCCTTGTTGTGGGATGTGTGTGTTGACGTGTTTACTCTTTACTTGTTGTGGTGTGAAAATGTCCCACATTAAATCTCAGTGTATTTGTTGCAAAATGTAATGCATAGAACAATACTACTGATCGGAATTACATTTGCAGATGCTTTACAAATGCAGTAGAGGATATTTCTACTATTACACATTAACGTCTGCCTGCCAGAAACTACAGCAGGTAACCCCTGCTGCGTTCGTTAACAACATTGGCAACATTTTCATTTCTGAAACCTGATCAGAATCAGAATCAGAAAAAGCTTTATTGTAAGTTTTTATATACAAGGAATTAGTTTTGGTGTTGTAGGTGCATGTCACACATTCTCTAAATATAAGAAGGTTAAGAAAATCAAGTATTAGAATATAAACAATATAAGTATACATATATATATACACAGTATGTATTAAAAATAAAAATAAAAAGAGCAGTACAGCAGAGTAAGTACAGTGGCATGTAGAGCCACAGGTGGAGTGTGGAGAGAGTCAGGGTAGGTTCCGGGCCTTGTTGGTAAGGCTAGTGGCGGAGGGGAAAAAACTGTTCTTATGGCGTGAGGTTTTGGTCCAGATGGACCTCAGCCTCCTGCCAGAGGGGAGTGACTCAAAGAGTTTGTGGGAGGGAGGGGATCAGCCACAATCTTTCCAGCACGCTTCAGAGTCCTGGTGGCGTACAGGTACTGGAGCGGCGGCAGATTTCAGCCAATCACCTTCTCTGCAGACCGAATGACACACTGCAGTCTGCCCTTATCCTTGGCAGTGATAGCAGCGTACCAGATGGTGATGGAGGATGTGAGGATGGACTCGATGATGGCTGTGTAGAAGTGCACCATCATTGTCTTTGGCAGGTTGAATTTCTTCAGCTGCCGCAGGAAGTTGTGCTTTCTTGATGAGGGAGCTAATGTTCAGCTCCCACTTGAGATCCTGGGAGATGATACTTCCCAGGAAGTGATGGGGGCAGGTGAGGCTAAGTTCTTCCTGAAGTCCACAACCATCTCCGCTGTCTTTGAGCTCTAGGTTGTTTTGATTGCAACAGGTCACCAGGTGGTCAGCCTCCCTCCTGTAGGTGGACTCGTCACCATCAGAGATGAGTCCGATGAGGGAGGTGTCGTCCGCAAACTTCAGAAGCTTAACGGACTGGTGACTGGAGGTGTAGCTGTTGGTGACTAGGACTGGACCTAAAAACAAACAAATCCAGTATGACTTATTCTTTAAAGAATTTGGGGTTTGGCCATGCTTTTGGCACCTTAATTTGAAAATTATAATGACTCTCAAGCGGCTCTAATGTGCCAGTGGGTGTTCTTAGTTTCCAATAATACGGCAGAAATAGTCAACAATCAGTGTATTATATGTGGAAAAGTAATATAAACTTAGAGGTCTTAAACTTCCAGGCTCAAGTTGTCTATATTTGGATTGATCTTAATGTTGGGTTCAAAATATGGAGTGCCCTTGAGCAGGGCACTAAATGTGCAAGTTTCAGAGTTGCAGACCAATACCTTCATCTTTCCATTAAAATTCCTGCTGAGGATGCAACAAAAACACATTTCTTACAGACATCATGTATAGAAGTCAAAATGTAGAACTTAAACAATAAACAAGACTGACTGACTGAATCCAATACTAATTAGTTTATTTTAATGCAAATGAGAAGGTTGGTCAGAGCAGGGTAACCCAGCCAGTCTAATGAACAGAATGACAAAGAATATTCCTGATCAATACAAGAGCTAATCTATTTGCCCGGGCTGCTGAGGGAATGAAGTGCCTGTCAGGACTAACATCTAGTGAAGAGAATAAAGCCTCAAGCTGGAATTCACTTTTATTTTTATTGACTGTCTTTGTTGAGGTCCATGTGCTGAGCAGGCAATCTTAACAGAGACAGTGATGCATGAGTATGAGGACACACACACACATTCAACAACTAGCTCACACACACACAGTACTGTGCATATATGAGTCAGACATCCCCACACACACACACGTATATAAGAAATACACACTTTAAGGTATATACACATGTAGGCCTATATTTAAATACAGACACACACACACACACACACACACACACACACACACTGACCCTTGTCCTGTGACTAATGCGCAGGTGCAACACATCCTTATATCTAAACAACATCATTCTATTTACTGTTTAATCATGTGACTGTAATCATGTGACCATTCTATTTAACGTAAGGGGCGCAGTTTTTAAAATGTAAACACTGTGAAATAGAACTAGTAGGCAACTAAAAATACTTTGTTACGGTTAGTAAGGTCAGGTCATTCCTGCTGTTTCTGATTGATAACACGGTTTGATTTCTTGAATGTCAAGCAGGTCAAGTTGTCCATTTGAGGTGTAACTCTACAAAAGGTTGTGATCTTTAAGTTTAATGTATCATGCAACTCAATGCAGAATGACATTAGCAAAAGATGTTAGGTGGGCACATGGTGGTGTCAACTCAAGCTAAAATATTTCATCTGTGAAGGGAGGTTTTCAATTGACCGTACATATGTTCCTCCCAACATCTGAGTGTCAATTGAGGTGCTCAGCCCAAATAACACAGAGCAGGATTACTGCAGATCTTGTAAATTGCTAACTGTCTCTTTTGATCTTCCTCCATCTCCCCTCACCTTGATGTATCCCTCCAGATCAGCAATAAATAAGACTTTGGGTATTTTGCATGACAGCTTCGGCAGTGTTAATCACATTCCAACATATTGATTTCAGACATGCAGGGCCTGAGGAATGACCTATTATGAATTCTGAATGAAGTTCATCCCCTACTCTTCATCATGCAGAAGGATTACTGTGGCATTTTGAGGTTTAGTTGGCTATTTTTCCCAACCAGACACTTGGGGAGGGAAACCCTTCTTTATATTTATAAAAGTGTATCATCAAAGTGTATCATAATCATTGATTGCAGTTAAGTTGAAGAAAAAAAGGTGTGATTGGTTGACTTCTCCCTGACCCCCAGCCAGTGGCTCCCTCAGACCATATTAGCATGCTAACCTTTGTTCACCTCAGTCCCAATCTCTCCATCTCCTCTTGTCTCTGTATCAGTCTTCTTTTTCTGTGTTTAACACTCATTGTCTTCGTCACTCGATTGTTTTTTTTCTCTGCTATCAAAATATGTTTTATACTGTAGCTCTGAATTAACAGCAGATGCCCATCGTCCCAGTGTAGCTCAGCAAATTACCTCACGATGCTGCAGAGGAGCAATATATACTCATCTTTGTTTCTGTATCATCTCATCTCTCTTTATTAATCTCACCCAGTCAGTGTCGATACACGATCCATAGTGATTTATAAAGGTGTGTGTGTGTGTGTGTGTGCGTGCTTGCGTGCGTGCGTGCATGTGTGTGTGTACACGCTGCAGAGTGTTTGGCGTGCTTTTTAAAGAGTGTGTAGGTCAGTTTTCAGGTTTTATATCTGGAAAATTAAGTAATGTGTCTTTGCATTTACAACTTACTGCTGCCAAGTGTCGGACATATGCCTTTTGTGTCAGATTTCATTCCTGTTTTCCAGATAATGAAATGTGTGTGTGTCCATAAAAGTGAGAGAGCAAAACACACCCACAACAGGTTCACAAGTGTGTGTGTGTGTGTGTGTGTGTGTGTGTGTGTGTGTGTGTGTGTGTGTGTGTGTGCGTGCCTGCGTATGCGTGCGCGCGTGTGTGTGACAACTGTGGCAGGTCAGCTATGCTTCCGCTGCGGAAGAGATACATTTCACCTCCTCTGACAGCATCAAAGAGCCGAAAACATTCAGAAAACATTTTTGTCACACTGTAACACATCCCTGACCTCAGAACTATCTGTTCCACAGACTAAGTTTAGTCTGTTGTTATGGAACAAGAGGGAGCCATGGAGCGAAAGATAACCAGAAGAAATATGGGCATACATTAAAAAGCTGTTATTTTCCTTTATTTTTTGTTGTTTTAGCAGCAGCAGGCTTATCTTGGATATGGTTGTGGTTTTCTCTGATCTATCTGTAAAACATTTTATAAAATGTCTGTATATTTCAATATTTAATTCAGTTGTGTCTATATATATATATCAATAATGCAGCATTTTTAAACATTAGTGTCATTTTACTGTTCATTTAAACTGGTGATAGCCTTTAAGTCACACCGTTTAGCAGTACAAATGTCTCCAACATCAGTTTGTCAGCCTAGTTCCAGTGGCGATTGTTTAATGGTTTTGTACTGAATGCTTAGTTTGAGCATTTTCCAACCTGATAAGAACAAAATCCTGAATGAAACGCTTTTCTTTTATTTGTTGATTGATTAACCTGACCAGTAGCTGTCAGAACAATACAACCATATGTGGCTGAAAAGACAAAGACCAGAAAAAAGATGGAGGATGGAAAAAAGAGAGAGATGACTGTTTATCTTCCCCAACTGTCCACTCTGTACCCTGAACCTCTGGTTGTCATGCTGATGGTTGTATACATTCATATACACAACCTTATAAGGAGAAAGATCAAAAGGTCACTTTTGTGAATGATTTGGCCATACATGGGCATAGTAGAATGTGATTTTACTATAAAGTATGTTGGAGAAACACAACCTACATTTCCCATATTGCATAATACATCCCTGATTCCTAAATACTCACTTATTTTAAACCCCACACACCAAGTTTGTAAAGCAGGCTTCCTAGTTAAAGGCCGCCTTTTTTCTTTGAGACTTTGGAAAGCTCCCTTTAGAGTGACTCTTTAGAGTGACTCTTTAGAGTCATTTAACATCCTTCCAGCATTAATTATAAGCTCAAAGGTTGTACAGCATGTAGTTCTTCAAAACTGAATAATCTGTGGGATTTATTTAAAGAATAGAAAAGAGAAGGAAGTTGGATGAGAGATGGGGAAAAGAAAAAAGTTTTCATTTACCTCGCTGACTCTCTTCTTTCTAAATATCATCTTGTCCTTCCCCCAGGGCATCCGTAAGCTAAGCCAATTAAGAGAACTGGCAGCAGAGCCATTGGAAACACCTTGGAAACCATGCCACGCTGGCCACACGTTGCCGTGGAAACAATCCGACCCCTCTCTCCTCTCATTCCCACTACAGTTCAAAGTGGACCTGTGAACAGCCAGCACTTAAACTAACTGAACTCACGTTACGTCTTCAAATTGATTAATCGTCTGTCTTTCTCTTTCATTCTTTTTATTAATTTAGTCATCAAAACCCTGATGGATTCACATTAGGCCTGCACGATTCATGGAAAAATATGAATCACGATTTCTTAGCTTAGAATTGATAATCACGATTCTCTGCCACGATTTTTTTTCTCACAAAGTGTAATGTTTATTGCACACATGAACCATGACAAAACAAAACAAATTGGCAGTACCAAACATAGATTTATTTTGGCACCTATAGCATATTGCGCATCACCACAAGCCTGTAAACACAGAGGCTTCAATGAAGAGAGCTTGGGAGCGCTTTAAAACCTTTATTATACAGTCTATGTTTAAAACTCACAGAAGAAAGTAGTAGCATTTGTGATGCAGTCGGCTTGTAAAATTAAATGAGAATCAAAGTCATAAAAAAAAAAATATTTAAATCCCAAAAAAAAAATCTAAGTTATTTAAACATTAAATCGTGAACAGGGTGAATCGAGATTGCGATTTTATAATGATAAATCGTGCCTAATTCACATTAATGCTAATAATGGAAAGTGAAAAAAGGGGGATTGGAGAGATGGAGAGAGGGAGGGAGGGAAAGAGGCATCAGATAAAAGAAGAGAAGGAAGAGAAGAGCTCATAAAAGATAGACAAAGAGGGAGAGGAAGAAATAAATAAATAAAGATTAAAGAAAGCTAAATGATATAAGTAAAGTTAGGCAGAGATAGCACAAAAGAACAAGAGAATACATTTTCATCATGGCAATACATTTGAATTGACTTGGATTAATGAGGTTTAAACACTCAGTGTAGGTGTTGTGTTGGGGTGTGCCAAAAATATTTATTTGAATTGACAAGAAAGAGGGAGACAATGAAATGACTGCAGCGAGGGAGGAGATAGAGAAAGAGGTATTGTCATTGAATCATGCCAATAAAGCTTTCTGAAGTGAACTCCAAACAGAAACACATAGAGGTGGTGAATGGACCTCTTCACTTCATGCCAATAACATTTCTTTGGAAATTGGAGGGTAAATGAAAGAGATTTTGTGTGTAAGTGGCAGAAAGAGAGGCTGCCATTGCCAACTGGAATAGTGTGCCATTGCTAGACTTAACTGGCCAAAAAAGAGGAGGACAAGAAGAAAGAGGGAGGAGGGGGAGTTTAAGAAAGAGAGGGAGAAGTGAGCCCCTGAATCTGTAGATTGAGAGGAAATGTCAACGGGAGGAAAGAGAAAGAGCAAAAACAGGATTTTATTTTTTTTTCCCTTCTAAAAGTTTGTAAAGGAATATGGCAAAGAGCAAGTGGGCAACAGAAAGACAGTGAGGTTTATTGTATGGTTTCCAGCCCTGTGAATAGGCCTGACATTTGCTTTTCCCCTGCTGTCTTTTGTGCGGTCAGACTCAGCACCGGTGACCAGTTCATACTGCTGTTTCCTGCTACCAAGTTAGATCCCACTGCTGCCGGTCGCACATGTTCATAGTAGTGTTTTTTAAAAGCTTCAGACAAAAAAAAAAGTACTAATCAACTACATGGTTATCTAAATAATTGTTTCTCTCTATGGATGACTGATTTATCACGTTCTGGATACAAAACAGCTAATTTTCACAGATTTGTTTTACTATTCCAAAGAGCACAAAGCACTTGATTGCAAGTGCACTGTAAACCTTTGATGTAAATTTACAGCTAAAATCTCACAGTATCTTACTGTTGTTAATGTTATACAGGATCATACTGTAAATGGCAATGCGTTCTGGGAGAAAATAATAATATTACAGCACTATCTGCTAATGTTACAGACTACAGGTATTTACTGTTAATACCAATGTATTACCAATGAAATTTGATTATGAGGACATGTAATCGTTGCGAATGTTCATGTGTCATTGGCAACTTTTTTTCTCAGTTTTGTTTTACTACCGACTACAAACGGGATGTTTTGACCCAGCATTAGTGTTTTTTTTATATTATTGTTGGGTTATCTACACAAGTTATGTAGTTAAGTTATTTTGGTCCAGTGTGTGGTATAAGAAGCTCAAGTTTTAATGTAAAACTGTTACAAATTTATGTTTGTTGTTGTACAAAACAATGTGCCTATGACATTGAAAACTACAAAGGATCACAGGCAACATGGCGGATGGCAGCAAGGCGCAAGTGGCAGGCAGCAGGCCGCGAGCGGACAAAGAAATAGTTTGTCACTTATGCCATACACCTGCGCGAAGCTTGGAAGCAAAAACCTTAATGTGTAAGCGCTGCAAGGAGGATTACTGCATTAAATGCCTAAAAAACGATGAAGTGGAGTACGTCATTGCAGAAGCCAAACACAGGCATAATGTGGTTTTGCCCATATTGCGAGGAAAGTGTGGAAAAGAAAATCGCGATGGAGCAGATGATCGAGGAAAAGTGCCAAATTATAATCCAAATATTTGAGCAACGAATGCAGGAGAATGGAAATTAAGTTGGAGAAAAAATGCGATGAGACGAGATTAGTCGAAATCATACGGGAGCAGCTAAACGAGCATCAGAAAAAAGGTACGCTGAATGGGGCCGAAGTTGTTGGAGAATTTTTTTGCCTTTAACAAAGTTCTCACTGAACTGGATGAAAGGAAATCAAGAGAACGGAACATTGTGCTGTTTGGAATAAAAGATGAGATGAGAGAGAGGGATGAGAGGGAAGAGCAACAATAATTAATAAAAAATGGGTATTTATCTCTGACCAGGACAGAGCCTGTATGACTTTGTTTTGCAAGGATATAAGTTTTTTAAGATGGCTGGTGAAAGTGTTACACCATATCACATTACAGTAGTTAAGGTGTGGTTCAAAGAGAGTTTTATACAACGTGAGAAGGGCAGACAAAGGAAGGAAATGTCTGATCTTATAGAACAAGCCAACATACTTGGACAGTTTGTTTACAAGATAGTCATTATGACATATGACCCCCAGGAATTTAGTGGAATACACTTTTTATCTCCTGCCCATTCATTTTAATCAGGCAGGGATCAGTGTTTTTAAATTTTTTACATGATTTAAATCAAATGAAATTTGTTTTGCTGACATTTAATGACAGTTTATTACATTTAAACCAGGAGTCCACTTTGGTTAACTCTGAGTTTACTATATCTTGTAGAATAAGTGGGTTCCTGTGTGATGTAAACAAATTTGTGTCGTTTGCTAAAATTATTTTATGAAATATTTTAGAGGAATTTATGAAATCATTTATATATAGAATGAATAAGAGTGGCCCTAAAATGGAACCCTGGGGGACCCCAAAGATCATGGGCTGACAAGTAGAGTTATGATCATTGACATTGACATACTGTTCCCTCTCGTATAATACAGGCCGGTAATTGCTCATATCATTTCTGTCGCCCGATTTGAAAATTGGAATTATCTTAGCAATTTTTGTCATTTTAAGTACAGTGCCAGTAAGTAAAAAAAGGTTGATGCAGTGAACCAGTGGCTCTACAATGATGTTTGCAATGGCTTTCATGATCTTACTACATATTCCATCTACACCAGCGGTGTACGAGCTCCTCAAGTCCAAAATTATCTTGAGGAGCTCAGTACTATCTGTCGGTATCATGAAAAATTTGTTAATGTAGCTACCAGAAAGAAACCAGTTATCGACCAGTTAGTTTGATGTCAGTTGTTAGCAAGACAATGGAAAAATGTATAAGGACATATATAGTCAACCATATGAAAAGTAATAAATGATTTAGTAGTAAACAATATGGCTTCATATCTGGGCGGTCAACTTCCCTTCAGTTACTCACAGTTCTTGACAAATGGTCACAAGCTTTGGATAGAGGACAGACAGTTGACTGTGTATATCTAGACTTTCAAAAAGCCTTCAATACTGTTCCTCATAAAAGATTGCCATCAAAGTTAAAATCCTATTGTTTAGACAACAGAGTTATTTATTGGATACAGGATTTTTTGCACAACAGAAAACAACAGGTGGTGGTGAATGGTGCCACCTCAGATTGGAAGGCGGTGACATCTGGGGTCCCACAGGGATCAGTCTTGGGCCCTGTTCTCTTTGTAATATATATAAACGATCTGCCAAATATGATACAGTCTGATGTTTACCTTTTTGCGGATGATACTAACATTTTCAGAATAATAACAAGTGACACAAATCAAGCCCATCTTCAAGAAGATCTATGTAGCATGGGCAAATGGTGTGGCCAGTGGCTATTAAAGATGAATCCCGAAAAGTGTAAGCATTTACATATTGGGGGAAAAAAATGACACTGTAGCCAATTATGTAATTGGGGATATAGTGGTTAATCCAGTACAAGAGGAGAGGGATATTGAATGGGAATTGAAGGGAATTGAAAGGGTCCAGAGAAGAGCTACTAAATTAATTCCAGGAATGAAAAACATGTCTTATGAAGATAGATTGAGGAAATTGGGTTTGCCGACTCTCATATTTAGGAGATACAGAGGAGATATGATTCAGGTGTATAAGCTTGTACAGGGAATATGATGTAACAGTTGAGCCTATCCTTCAGTTTTGGAACAATAGGTACGAGACACGAGGGTATTCTTTAAAACTTTACCCTAGAACATGCCTGTCTGAAAAGAGAAAGAACTTTTTCACACTCCGTGCGGTAAAATTATGGAATGAGCTTCCAGAAGAAGTTGTGCGTTCCCCTTCTGTCAATTGGTTGGATGCATTTTAAGAAATTCAATTATGAAATTAATGTGTTTTTATAAAATGTTAAAATGTGAATATATATATATATATTTGTTTTGTGTCTTTTAGAGTCTGGAATAGAGGATTGTATTATCCTGTACCAGAAATCTTTTTCAATAAATTTCAATACACATGTTATTACCAACTAGTAACAAATAGTGACATGTCAGTATAGAAAGAGCTACAGTAGATTATAACGTTTCACAACATCACCATATTTTAGTTTAAATCAAAACCCAACAGTAAAAAAATAACACTGGGTCAAAACGTCAAAACAACCCATTGTCTTGAGAGGTTTAACCAGTAAAGTTAACCCAAGAAAATTTAAGGAAAATGTCAGTTTAATTGACAAGCGATCTAGAGCCCTGCAAGCTGCACAGCACCAAAGATCAATCCAAAGAAAGTAACTGTTTTCCTCTCCACAGAATGCAGTTTATATACTTGTCCTGATCTATATCAAAGTAATCTGTTAGTTTTTTTTACCCTGGTTTTAACAGCTGCCCCCTTCTAGTCTGCACTGTATTAAACCTACCTTTACTTCCTTACACACATGTACACACATCCGTACACTTGATTCCAGACATAGACACAGTGCCTGATTGAGAGTGTAATCAAGGAAAGGGTGAGAGAAAATAGAACGGAAGTAGGGAATCCTAGCAAACACATACACACACACACACACACACACACACACACACACACACACACACACACACACACACTTAAAGAGTAAAATGGTTTTTTGCTGTTTCAATGCATTCTCGCGAGATCTGTAGAGTGAATCAAGACAACAATAAGTGAGGGGGGAGTTAGTGAAAGGAGGTATAAAAGACTAATCCCCCTCTACCTATTCAGCAAAAAATGGAATTAGCTTCACTTTTCATCACTCACAACCTTTAAGGTGACTCTGTTCGGTGGCAATGACACACCTGTAACAGCTTTACATATGTCAAGTAAAAAAAGATTTTTTATCATGTCTCAAAAAAATGTCTTTAGGGCGCCCAGATGGCTCACTTGGTAGAACAGGCACCCATATATAGAGGTTTACTCCTCGACGCAGTGGACAGATGTTCGACTCCGCCCTGCGGCCCTTTGCTGCATGTCATTCTCCCTCTTTCTCCACTTTCATGTCTTCAGCTGTCCTGTCAAATAAAGGCCTGAAAATGGCCAAAAAACTATAAAAAAAAAAAAAGAATGTGTCTTTAAAATGGGAGTATTTCATCCCAGGAGTTCTTAAGCATTACCTTTATATATATTCCATATGCAGATTATGTCTAGATATGATTCAGTTGATTTAACACCTGACATTTATATGCGGCTCCAGTATTCGCATTAAGATCTAATCATGATTGGATCCTGTGTGACAGCCATGCACATCATCAATGATTTAATGTCCTTATCTTTCTTTTAATAAGGCATCTTGAAGGATATTATTTTCATAAGAGGTCAATTTTAGAAGACGGGAAGGCATAGGTGGAGGTTTTTTGTAGTAGCAATGCATGCTATTTCGACGTGTAAACAGGATTTTAGACACTCAGAACACCATTTAAGTTGTGGTAGATGTCTAAATAATTGTGGCAAAGAAGAACTTTTGTCTTCAATTCCGGCATAAGATTCCTGAGCCTTGTATGTTTTTTCTTTTCTTTTCTTTTTCTCATCATCAATACCTTCAAATATAGCATAGTATTCTCAAAACAAACTGAAAAATCGAAGATGCATTAATAAGCATGTTTCATCTCTACAAAAGGACTCCTCACTGTTCTGTTGAATCCTCGGGAGATTTTAAAAAGGGCAATCTGATTGAGTCACAAA
Organism: Sander vitreus; assembly: GCF_031162955.1. Classification (NCBI taxonomy): domain Eukaryota; kingdom Metazoa; phylum Chordata; class Actinopteri; order Perciformes; family Percidae; genus Sander; species Sander vitreus. Next base: position 24,204,015 of record NC_135871.1, read on the forward strand.
CATGTTTTGAAAAATAAAGAGTCAGACAAGGAGAGACATAAAGAGAAAGTCAGAGTTCAACTGTTGAATAAAAATATTCACTTTATGGCTGTCTCGGGCTAAACCATCTTTTCTTCTTTTTGACACCGATGTCCTGTGTTTGGGGAGATGGAAAATAAATCAGAGCCTACACACACAGGAGGAGGGCTGTTATTTCAAAGTACTGTAGGGTGGGGTGAAAGTGTTCATGTCTGACATCCCAAACTATAAAACATAAACTTGAATGTTTTTTCTGACTGAAACTCCACTGAAAGTCCATTTCGTAATTTTGGGGGACAGGGAGAGAGGCATGAAAAGATGCTTGACATATGCAGAAGAATTATCCTGCTGGTTTTGGAAAGTATCTGCAAGTCAAAGTATTTGTTGAAAAACAGCAGACAACAGACAGAAAATATTCAACGCAACTCTCTCAGGAAAATATTAAAACATTTGTCTGTGGTGTAAGATTAAACAGCCAAATAAAAGTTGGGAATGCATGAGTCATAATTATTTTAAAAGTGTTTAATTTTTTAACATAGAAAAAAGTTTTATTTAACATAATCCTGCAAAACAAATTGCAGATATGTCTTATATCAACATTCTGTGTAGTTGTAGGAGTGTGGTAATTTATTCATGGTAATTAATTCATGGGGAACTATGCTTAAACATAATATACAAGTCAGAAAAAAATATTTAGACTTGAAACCAAAGTATGCAATATCCAACTAAACATGGACAGTGGTGTAAAAATGACCATATTGTTATTCCCAAATTCCCAAAGACAATAAACAAACACAAACAAAATCTCTATCTGGCTGAAGGGTCTGAGCTTGGGCTCACAGAGAGCAAAACTGTTGGTCTGTTACTGTATGTCTAATGTGGCCTTTATTTCTGAGGTTGGAGGTATAGTCTAGAATATTATCAGGGAGCAGTTGGTAGAAATAAAGTGTTTTCACTTCCATAGTTGTGGCTCCAGAGGCTCTTCAATCCACTTGACTGTTCGTCACTCTCTATCAGCCCTGATCCCATCGCGCAGCTTAGAGCTCATAAATTGCCTGAAAAGGATAGAGCGCTGCAGCTTATTAGCATTCACATCCTATCTTGCTCTTTTACTGACTCACTCTCTCTCTCTCTCTCTCTCTCTCTCTCTCTCTCTCTCTCTCTCTCTCTATCTCTCTCTCTCTCTCTCTCTCTCTATCTCTCTCTCTCTCTCTCTCTCTCTCTCTCTCGCTCTCTTTCTCTCTCATACACATACACACACACATACACAGTCTCTCTCTCCCCAATCTCATTATGCGGTTGGTTCATACAGTTAGAACATGATATATGCACTCTATTACTTTGTTCTGCAGGCTCTTCATCTGTCACTCCTCGTCCTCTTCTTAACTTTTAACTATTTGTTTGCTCTAATTGCAATTGTGTGTGTGTATGTGTGTGTGTGTGTGTGTGTGTGTGTGTGTGTGTGTGTGTGTGTGTGTGTGTAGTAGTTATAAATTGCTGAGCTCAGCCATCTCTCACTTAATCCTGACTGGAATAACTAAAAACACCATTAACTAGTGTGTGTGTGTGTCTCTCTCTCTCTCTCTCTCTCTCTCTCTCTCTCTCTCTCTCTCTTCCTCTCCCTCTCCTGTTTTGCAAATGAAAATCTCCCAGCTGAGTATTAGCATGTTATGGCATAAGGAGACAAGAAATGATGTAGAAACAAATGGAGTTAGGTGTGGAAAGAAAGGCCCGGTCACACCAGCATTGAAAATGACAACATTTTGCAGCAAGTTTAATACATTTCAATAGAATTGCCACGATTAGCTGAATGGTTCACAAGAAAGAAGTAAATCTGTGCAAATTTTAAGTGTGGATTACGATTAATGGACAACTTTGAAATAATAATTTACACAGTTAAGTAGCGCTAAAGTGTGCTGCATTTTCATCTATTTCTCTTTTTCGACACACACACACACACACACACACACACACACACACACACACACACACACACAACAGCTCCCATCAGCTTCTGGGAAGTTGGAGGAAGGTATTATGTAGTGTGGCACACACACATACTCATGTGTGTTTTAAATCAGATTTACAAGCTCCCCAAAGACATTTCCTGTGTGAAGATGTATGTGTGGTTGTCTGTGCACATGTATGTGTGTGAGGGAGTCCCCAGGATTTTCCAAACTCCTTATTAGGTTAACAAGATATACTGCAGATAGGAATGAAGGGAGAGCTAGATAGCCACATATACTGTAGAAAGAGAAAGATGATATGGGGAAACTCCTTGTGATAATAGAACATAGTTTAGAAAACACAGAGGAGGGTCTGACGCACACACACTTACACTCAAGAACTCACACACACACACACACACACACACACACACACACACACACACACACACACACACACACTGCTTTGCATAGTGCTGTCCAATGAAAATGACCATTACCATAAACATTATTTTATGGCCCTGTTTAGTATCAGACTGATAAAATGACTCTGAGCTGAGAAAACAAGCAAAATGGCTGTTACTGCAGTTCCTCACCGACCTTCTGGCTGAGTTGAAAAAGCTGTAAAAGCTTCTCAAAGGAAACAGAAAGTTTGTTATTGAGCTAAACATTTTTCTAGAATGGATGCAAGCTGGGGAAGTTACAGTACTACCTTCAACAGCTGGCTACTGAAAGTTTTCCATCCAGACATTTGAGAGTTTAACCATAAATATGTTTTCCATTCATACTTTTCATTCATACCAAATATTTTCGAAGCATACCATGGGTTTAAGATTTATTTTCTTCCTCCCAGGCAGCCACCAGTTTTCATTCATTGTATTACAGTATAAGTAATCAAAAAGAGTGACCATGTTGTTCAACTTCTTTCTCTGCTAGTCAGTTATGATGTTTTCACAAGGTGATGAAGTTATGAGAAAAGCTTTGTTGTTGGTGCATTCAAGGGAACTCTGACATCTCAGATCTGAGAAATGGCTGTGAAACATGTTTTATTAAGATCAGTTGCAACAACCATCCCCCAAATCTAAACAAAATCAAGGAAGAGCTGTAACCATCCCTATTGACGCAATATCCTACAAGGATGAAAGGTGGAAGGTGGGAAATCAGCAAAGAGGTATTACAAATACACATAATAATAAAGAAAACAAGGTTCTGCTGTGGTTCTTAAAAAATCACATATATTTGTTTAGCCTTTATGTATCTTTCATAGCTCAGGACCATTGTCAGGTTATCTTACAATTTCAAGTTCCACTAGTTGAATGCATTCAAAACTCGCTTTCCTTTGAGCTCTGCCTGAGGCATTAACTGTCTAAATTCTTCATGAGGAAACGTGTCAACTGAATTTCATATAGTACATCCAATATATTGATGATATCACCGTTTATATCAGTACATTTTGCAGATACCAGTAATGTCTTAGCTTTCCCCACAAAACAGCTACCAGATAATTCATGTTTGAAGTGTTTGTGGAATGAAAAGCTTTAGTGAGCTAGATATGCTAAATGATCAAAATCTCTATTACTCTATCAGCCTGCCAAAGAGAGTAATAAATAATAACATTATTATTACAATTATTACAAAATAAACATTTTATAAAAAGAGGGACAAAGAGACACTCAGAGATAAATTGAGATCTCTGTAGTCTATGTGGGGCCGACAGCAGCCCTTTAGCAGGTGTGTGTGTGTGTGTGTGTGTGTGTGTGTGTGTGTGTGTGTGTGTGTGTGTGTGTGTGTGTGTGTGTGTGTGTGTGTGTGACCTTTTTTGTGTTCCCATTAGCCTCCATAAAGTCAGGATTATGAGTATTAGTGAGCAGACTGGAGCTTATTAGAAGAGGCTGGCTGAGGGCTGTTGGCTTATTGTTGTGGTTTCCCACTGCAGCCAACATCATTATCAGCTTTGTCTTATAAAACCACTGCATGTAAACAGCACACACACGCATGCACGCACGCACGCACACACACACACACACACACACACACACACACACACACACACACACACTTAAGCTGTACACACTCCTGCTAATAAAATCACTGTCACGTCCACATTTACATAAGTGCAGACAAACACACATTCTTGTTCTCAGAATGTCAAACAGTGACTCTTAATGTACTGTAACTGCAAACACACACACACACACACACACACACACACCCACACACATACAGGCAAATGTGCACACAGTGGCATCTATGCTGACACTCTTTGATCCATTCTCACAGGGACAAACAATCTACATATGCACATACAACAACACAAACGCACACACTTCTTTTGTTTAGTCTGCGACCAAAGTCCACCCACCAGCAATCTGTTCCACACAAACAAACCAGTTACACACACACACACACACCTCCCAGTTTTCTAAACTTACATTTTTACAACAACAGGTTGGACAGAAGAGCCACGCATGTGAACACACATAAAAACAAACACTTGTATCATTCATTGTGTTAACGTGTTAAAAAATATATAAATATAATATGTTATTTTTATCAGCACTTCAAATTTTAGGATTATAATCACAGCTACACAGCTACACACACACAATGAAAAATAAACACACAGGTTTGTTCCATCACTGTCATGTTAATGTTGTCCGTTATTACCCATCCTCCACACACACACACACACACACACACACACACACACACACACACACATACACACACACACACACACACAGACAACAAGCAGAGCTACAACATTTTTTCCTCAAACCTAAAATAAAGCGGCTGTTCCCAAACTCAAATTTTCCGATCCAAATACGTCGCTAAGGCAGGTTGCTGAGGAAAGGGGAGTGACCGACACTGCTGCCTGTGGTGCTTTACAACTTCCTGTGTATTTATGTTTGTGTGTGAGGCAGGGGAAAGTGCTTTGATAGTGTCAAATATGTGCCATGCACCAGAAAGGCTCTTTGGATAACCTTATACTTCTGGCAACTCAGCTAGATATTAGATACAGTATGTGCATAAACCTAGAAAGTAGATTTAATTAGCAAATGGAAAAAATAACTCAAAGGCAGCAAGTAAAAGGGCTTTTACTTAGTTCCTCTATCACAGTTGCAGAGGCATACAGTTGAGTCATATGAAATGCTGCAGTATATTTCAGAAAAAAACAACAACGGGTCAAATAGTGATGAAAACACACCATAGTTTTAATTTTTTTATTTTAGCATTTTTAAATACATGCTGGTTTTCAGATAGTTCACATGTAAAATTTAAGATATCACATGTGAAAACATCAATTGCAAATTTCAAAATAGCATCTAGACAGGTTCAGTTTTGAAACAGCCTTCTGGTGATCCGACTGATATTTATTAGTTGCAGAAACAGTCTCCTTTTGTTTTTTGTGGCTTATTTCATATTAATGTGCTTAATCTTGAACACACAAATGTCAAACATTGCCGCGTCTTCCCTTGTCCTATTTCAAGTTCTGGTGTCCCCTCTTTGGAAATAAACAATTTATAGTACAATTAAGTGTAATTGTGGAACATCAGGGACATGTAGATAAAAAGCAGCATGGCAAATATTCAGGGTCCCAATTGCTGGAGCACCAGAATCAAAAACCTGCGAAATCAATGAACAAACTTGATCATCAAAAGGAAACGTAAAGGTCACCAACATTCCGCATTCAGACTGGCAAAGGTGTGTGTTTGTAATTAACCTATCCACTACTTCAACATGACTCGGTCAATCTATTTTTGAATAATCTATTGGCTGTATATTCCATCATCTAATTCAAGGGATGTTTTCGCTATTTGAGAGTTACAGTTAAATGTTTTGTAAACTGTGACAGAGGCCAAAAAGTGTTGCAGGAATATTGTTTATGAAAGAAACAGTGGGAGGGAAGGAGGAGATGGAGTATGATGGAGAAGTTTGGAGATCTGTCACAGCTGCTCAGATGTTCACTTTCTATGCTTTTTTTGCAAACACAGATAGAGGACATCTTAACACAGATGTACACACATTGTGGCCTCTGGAGTAATGTGTGTGTGAGGTTGTGTGCATTTTTGGATTCCTGCAGCTGAAATTCCTTTAATGCGTCCGTGTGTGAGTGCAAGGGCATGCTGGTGTGACACATTTGTGAATGCTGCCATGCAAGTGTGATACCACCTCTGTCTCTGTGAGTGTGTGTTATGGTATTTCTATCCTTGTGAGGACCAATTGGACTTGCAAGCTTTGAGAGTTAGAACATTTTTGGAAACATTTTGGCTGGTCCTCTGTCAAAGGGCTTTTTGAGAGTTAAGACTTGGTTTGGGGGTTAATGTTAGGGTAAAGTTTAGTCTAAGGTCAACTTAAGGGACTTAGGAGTGCAAACATACATGCGTGAAGAGTGTATATTTCACATTTAATGTGCCACAATTTCATACTCCATTATTCTTAGTGAACCATCTCCTGGCACAAACATACACCCACAAGCATTTGTTTACACATGCCTCTTACTGTATATATGGTTTGTAGATTAACATATGATCGAATACAGACACGCAAAGAGGCAAAACTTACAAACAATGTAGGCTACTGTGTAATATCAAAACCTCTTTCACACCCTTTATTATATACACACACACGCACATATACACTGACAAATCAGAGTAGTGTGTACAGTACAGTATGTGACCTCTTTCTCTCTCTCAAACACTTACTTGTCAGTACACACACACACACACACACACACACACACACACACACACTCACACATACATCAGTGGTCTGGAAACAATCTTCTCCACCCCTGTTGGTTACCCAAACATTGCGTTGTCATGGCAATGGGACAGAGTACTGTACAGCCAAAACGTTTGTCATGTGGAGGGATGTTTTTATGTATTTAAGTGTGTTTATTTGGGATACAATAAAGAGGAGTGCAGATAGAAATGAAAAATCCAGTTCATTGTGGATTAATTATATCGCATTGATGCACTGTCTCAATTTGTTTGTTTGACTAGAAGTAAGTGAGAGTGCGCGTGTATGTGTGTGTGTGTGTGTGTGTGTGTGTGTGTGTGTGTGTTTCCAGCGAGTTGGTCATCTGTGAGGTTTGCCAGCTTCAACAGAGGAGTCATCCTTCCCGATCCGAGGGAAAATAGAGTCCACCAGTGTGTCTCTTTAAAAATGATTTATTTGCTCATTTTTAGACTATATGGAGAGTTACATCGCAGTTTTTATTCTCTTTCCAGAGAGCGAGTTATTCAAGTTTTCTCTGATTTCATGTCAGAAGGTTGACTCATCACTGGTAAAAATGTTGTACGAAAGCATTGATAGCTTGGGTTAATGATACAAAAACATATGTTCGGTTGCTGATTTGATAAAAATGTTTTTGTTTTTTGTGCAGCCCAAAATCCTATTCACATGGAACTAGTGTTATAGGGAAGGACACCCATTAAGAGAAGGAGTCAATCAACGCGTTGGTAAATCTGAGTGAAACACCAACTTTATTAACATCATACAAATGTGAAACACAGAAGCAGTACGAGAGACAGTAAATTCCAAAATCATAAAAAAAAACGTTCCTGTGTACTTCTAATAAGCCTTGTATTAATTGAAGTAATAGTAGCAGCAATTATATTCCCAGTGGGAATGTAAACATTGCTATTCCCTGAGCCCTTCCACTCCATCATTTGAGAGGTGAAGTGCCTTGCTCAAAGGCTCCACCTTGAGGCAGGGGAGGGTTTTACTCCATCACTTCAGCTGCTCTGTGAGTGTTAAGTGACAGCTTGTTGTTCATTAGCTTCTTTAGGCCAGAAGGTGAAAACTGCTCCCCATCTGCTGTTATAGGACAGTGATAAATGGGCTAATCCCTCTATTGTAATGAGTTAACCCCTGGCATTTCGTGTGTGTGTGTGTGTGTGTGTGTGTGTGTGTGTGTGTGTGTGTGTGTGTGTGTGTGTGTTTGCATATATTTTAATGGTTTACTCTTTACCGTGTTTGTATTATGCAGCTGATAAATTAACCTCTGATGCTCTTGTGTAAAATTAGATGTCTAGCAGGCTGCTTTATTTGTTGTGTCATCAATGAGCCATGCTACGAATGTGAATACTGTGGTGGTACAAATGTAGATGCATTCATGTACTGTGTACTTTTTAGGTACTTGTACTTCACTTGAGTATTTCCATGTAATGCTACATTTCAGGGGTTAGTGTTGTACTTCAACTCAATTTAATTTGACAGCTATTCCAATCATATTGAGTATATCATATTCTTACATCCTGAAAAGGGCTCATTCTTCACAATGAGGACATTTATTTTGAAGCCTTAAGAACATTCAGCTAATACTTGTATAATACTTCATTTAATAATACTTTTATAGTGTGGTATTGCTACTTTTACTTAAATAAAACTTCTGAATACTTCCACCAGCGCAGACGGTATGCTAGAGACAGATGTAATGCTGCTAGCATGATGCTGGCTGATGATTCCAAACAGGTTGCAGGCCTGTGATCAGAGATAATGGCTTATATAAGCGTGTGTGTGTGTGTGTGTGTGTGTGTGTGTGTGTGTGTGTGTGTGTGTGTGTGTGTGTGTGTGTGTGTGTGTGTGTGTGTGTGTGTTCCCATTTCACACCCTGTAGGCCAGATTATGAGTATTTTCTCAGATGTCTTTGTTATTGCCTGTAGTGGATTTGGATCAAAATATGGGTTTTGTTCCAGACTGGAAACACAGATAAATACACACATTCACACATACGCCCACAGGCACTCACTCACACACATACTGTACACACACTAGGTAGCGCTCCATTGCCCTGTGACCTCAGATATTAGCTTCCCTGCCAAATACTGTATGACTGAGGCCAAGTGACACAATAAATACACACAGTCAAACACACACTCTCTCCATACTGAGTCTTACTGGAGCATTTGGTTGGTCAATAATGGGAGCTACACTTGGCAGTTAAAGTATTGGTGAAAACTCGGCTTCAGAGAAAGAAATCGTTGGCTTGTATTTGTTCATCGACATTACGCTGTTACAGTTTACAGGCTGATTTATTGCTGTTTTGTTCAACAGTCATTGAAAGGTTTAGATGGAGAATGATAGCAGAACATGAATATCTAAAAGTGAGAAAAATGAGACTTTGGCTCGCGGCACAGACTTTTGTAACACTTTGGCTTAAATCACAAACCACAGCTGGTAAGACTGGCATCTTTACTGCGCCATGTTGGGGGTGTTAATTGAAGGTGTTAATTGCAGCAGCAGACATTTCCTACTGTTTAAAATAATCACTCCTTCACTGTTTCCTGCTCAGTCTTTCCTTTTGTATTGCATCTGGTCTTGGATGTCTCAGATGTTTCTATATGCTGATCTGTTCAACTTTAAAGACTGCAGTCCATATCAGTTCACTTTCAATTTAGCCAGAAATGTGAATAGAATCTACAATTAATTTGCTAAATCACTAATTTGTAGGTGTCTTTCACAGGCTGGGTATTTTCCTGCAATTTTGTTTCTGTATATTTTGGTGAAAATTAAATTCTTGGATTGACTTAATTGACGGTGAATTGTCCTGGTTTCCCACAGGCATCAAGGAAGGGATTACACACTTTCAGACTTCCAACGATTATCACTGCATGGGATTAGCTTGTCAAATAGTCTCATAAAAGTGAAAAGCAGTGTGTGTATAAAATACTTAATTTGCAAACCTGCTGCTGGATCCTAAACGCTTCTTGATTGTACAAGCCAAATTAGTCATTGTGAGTCATGGGTGTTCACCTGCCAAAATGACTAATAGAGTTGATAAACTCTCCAGCCACTGCCAGTCTTCATTTCGCTATTAGCATCCAAGTGAAGACGTTTTTTTTTTCTAAAATAAAAAAATAAAAAATAAAATAAAAGCTGATATCAGGCTTGAGCGGAAGATTGAATTGAGCCTTGATCAGGTTGACAGAGTGAGGGGTTTATCAGACCAATCTTGTCAGACTAATGTGAGCTTCTCCGATACCATCCGAGATCATTCTGACATCAGATGTTATGCTTCGATTAGGTGGAAATATAACAGCCTGAAAAACAGTTAATGTTACCTGATAACTAAGCTTTCTTGGAGATTTTGGCATTGAACAAACATGTTCATGTCTTGAGCTTTAGATGCTTGTGGGAAAACCAAATGCTGCTCTTTTCTGTTTCCTCTTGCTGTTCCACTTTCCAGTCCGTCCTTTCCTCACTTTTCTGCCTTCTCTTTTTTCCCTCCTCGTCTCTTCCTTCCTCCCCCTTCCTCCTCCCCCTCCTCAGTAAAACCATCAAGGTGAGAATTATCGACGACGAGGAGTACGAGAAGAACAAAACCTTCTACTTAGAGATCGGAGAGCCTCGCCTGGTGGAGAGCAACGACACCAAAGGTCAGGAAGGGGCTGAGCCTCTTGAACCTTGACCCCTAGACCACAAGGTGTCGGCCGCATTGCAGAGGCTGCATGTTCCCAACACATGGAGGCACACAGGAGGAGATTTTGATTTATTTCTTGCTCATGTACCTCCTAATGTGTCCTCACTATGACCGTGAACATGCAGCAGGTTGTGGATCACCTCATCTCACCACATCCATTACTCCTCCTCGTCTGTGTGTGTGTGTGTGTGTGTGTGTGTGTGTGTGTGTGTGTGTGTGTTTGTGTAAATATCTTGCCATGTTGTTTGTTTACCATGCATGCATTTACCACCTCCCTCTATGTGTGTGTACGTGTGTGTCCCATACAGGAAGACCATAACCATTAGGATCTTAGACCGGGAGGAGTACAATAAGCAGTCCTCCTTCTACGTTCTGCTTGAAACCCCCCAATGGAGACGCAGCAGGAAGGAACGGACAGGTGTGACAGCCAATCAGCACTGAGCATGTACTTTATGCGGTTTTTGGGGAATTCTGAATCAACAGGCCAAAAGCACAATTAATCAATAAATTACTTTTTATCTATCACTCATTGATACAACACAACAAGACTAATTCACACTATAGTCACTTCATATATCACTATAGCGACTGCATTTGCTTTTCCCACCAGAAAAATAACAATATGGCTGTGCAGATAATAAGTGTGTCCCAATACTATACTACATACTAATGCTGCGCATGTTTTGAGTTTATAGTGTGTTCACACTGTCTGTACATACTTACCCTGATTTTGAGTGTGCAATGCACAAAGGAAATGGAGGAGCTTGTGTAGAATTGTGACAAAGTGAAGAGCACTATCTACAGAAACCAATACTTTAACAACAGAAAATACCCTGGAAAAACAGTAAGGCCATACTTTTGATTGACATGTGATCTCTGGGAAGTGCAGCACAGAAATGCCCAAAAATGGGGACAATGAAAAGAGACAACAAGGACATTACTGGTTAGAGGACATCACAGAGTAGGTGTTATAATCCTCTCAGTGGATGTTTTGCAATTTGAATCATATTTATTTTATGGAAAGCCCAATATAATAGCCTAGACAAGAGCACTTTAAAGTTGGCAAGAAAAAAAAGCACTTTACACCTGGCAACGTTACAAGACATAAAATCGAAGCAGCAGTTGCACTTCTATTGCACATATTCCTAAAGTGACAAAATGCAGAGCTGCTCCCTAATCGCTTATGTTTTAACAGGCCTGTTGATTTGGGATTCAGGTTGAACACCCACAGGAGCGATTCTGCTGCTCCCTTCTTTATCCCTGCCCTTTTTTCTACTTTTCCTCCTCTGCTTCTCCTCAGAGGTCTGTACAGAAAACTCAGTGGGAATCACACCTGTCCTTTCTTCTCCTTTCCTTTTCCTCAGCCCTGTTCTCTGGTTTCCCCCTCATCCAGCCAAGAGCTTTTAATGCTTTGAGATATGTTCTCTGCTGGTGTTTGAAAATGTCACTGCTCTCTTGGGATTATTGGCACAAAAAGAGAAATAGAGATAGTATCCAAGAGGATGTTCACTGTGAGTATGATGTGAATGGCATTCATTGGCAGCTAAGTTGTCTTCATCCTACCAATGAATGCCAAAGAATCCCCAAAGTAAGAAATCCCCTATTGTATAAATGAACACCCACAGTATAGAAATATCACACAGTGTCGATGCAGAGTTTTAGGCAAAAACATTGTTATCATGACAAAAATTACTGCTATTACCATTATGCATATTTTACATAATATTATCAGCACTTGCATCTGTATGGAATATTTACTTTAAAATAGCATACCTACAGAAAAATAAAGAATAGGAAAGTTTACACAATAGAAAGAGTTGAGATAGCATCCAAAACACTAAAGCTATTTCTTTAACAGGGTGACAATTCTCCTATTTCCTGAGCAAAATAAACCATTACCAAAACCCCTTTGGATTATCTGAAAAATGCATTGTCACAAAGCTGACAACAGCTTAGCTCATGAAATGTGGATGTTTTGGGGAAACGTTTGCAGACAAATAACTTTGTCTCCTCTCCCAAGATTAACAAATCAAATCTGTCACAAAAAGATCTTCTTTCCTAAAACACACTTCAGGTCTTTATCTGTGCTGACTTATTCTGCTTGGATAATCATTAAAGGACAATTTACTGTAAATGAAAAACATGGCCTTAATCATAATATAAAGAGCAGTGTTGGGCAAGTTATTTTAAAAAAGTAATTAGTTACAGTTACTAGTTACTTCTTCCAAAAAGTAACTAAATTAGTTATTCAGTTACAAATTATAAAAGTAACTAGTTACTTCAGAAAGTAACTATTGCGTTACTTTCAAGTACATTTTTAAATGCTCCAATGTGACCCCACCTCCACCTACCCCTCTTTAATGGAACTTAAAATACATGTGCATGTTCAATTATTTATGATAAATCTGAATATTATAATGAAATTGACACTTCATACAATACATTATTAACAGAAACAATGTACACAAATCTAAACTATTTTAATGTTGCTGTGGGACAAAGTGAGACTAGCCTCCAATCAAATGCCATGTATGTAGATATTATGTTTATATAGTGGATCGATACAAATAACACAACACCTCAAACAGGCCACAACTGGGCAAAATTAAATTATGCTTGTTAAGCACTATACCAAAAATAAATAACAAATATATACACTCTTTTTAGTGCAAATAACGTAAGTGACAGCAACGGCATTATTAAGATGGGAAGAGTAATCATTTAGATTACTCGTTACTGAAAAAAAGTAACGCCGTTATTTATAACGCCGTTATTCCCATCACTGATAAAGAGTGATAAAAAGCATAAAATGTACACTGTCTTCAGTCTCATCTGAATCATGTAACAAACAAAGCTTTTACAACCGTTAAACTTACCTGTTTCTGCCATTAATGATTGCATTACGCCGTTATGTAACATCATTGTAAGATAAATTGTGCGTGCGTGCGTGCGTGCATGCGTGCTTGCGTGTCCTCAGCCACATGCAACATCTGTGCATCTGTTTTCCACTGTGTTTATCAGTTATCTCTTCAGAGCTACTCATCTCCCTTTCTTTCTATCACCATCTAATGTAATATAGAGTTGTAAAAACTCAGCCGCTTTCCACTTGTTAGTTATTGCCTTTCAAACACACACAAACAAAGTGCATTTATAAATAATTTCAACATTAACTTAAATAGCAGTTTATGTTGATAAAAGAAAGTGTTAGTGTCTGAACTGAAAGCAAATGCATGTTAATGGGAGCTGGAAACAGGATGTATTTTGAGGTAAATCAGCCCAGCTCAGTGTTTTCAGGTTGTTGTCTAAAGAAGAATTTATGCCCTTAAACTCTACTGGGTACACTCATTAAATGATGCTCTATCTCTGTCACACACACACACACACACACACACACAGAGCCAGAGAGCAGTGCTATCAGTTCGTTAATGGCAGTGTGCATTTACCAGGCATCAGCAGTGTTTATAGTGATGAGGGGATCAAAGACAAGGGCTGGATATCGCATTATCACAGTCAGGAGATCAAACACACCTCCAGGATACACAGAGACAGACGCACACAAGCACACAGTTATATACACACTCATGGTTTAGGGCCTGCAGTGGGTTTGTGTTTAATGAGTGTGTTTTATGAGCTGATGTGGTGGTTCTCTCTGTGCTAAATTGGCCTTGCACAGATCTTTATGGCCTCGGACTGTGTGTATGTATGCACACATAGGCTTATCATTATGTACTTTCTTGTGTATACACGTGTCTCTATTGTCTGTATGTGTGTGTTTGAGATAGACCCTCACCAGTCCAGAGTCTTGTATTTGGGGGGTAAAAAGCTGTGGCACAAAATTTTCGATATATATATTTATTATCAGGAGGTTTTGCAGTGTCCTCACAGCTAATCATTAAAAGTAATGCTCCCATAATATTACTAAGCAACACAAGCTAATGATGTGCTTACAGTCTACATTCATACTGTATATGAGGTAATAATTCGTACCATTGGACAGGCATATTTCGGGCCCTATTTTAACGATCTATGCGCACAGCATGAAGCTCATGGCGCATGTGCGTTTAGGGCGTGTCCAAATCCACTTTTGCTAGTTTAACGGCGGAAAAAAGGGTCCGTGCGCCGGGCGCATGGTTCAAAAGGGTTGTACTTAGTGTCTTCATTAATTCATAGGTGTGTTTTGAGCGTAACGTGCAATAAACCAATCAGAGTGTCATCTCCCATTCCCTTTAAAAGCCAGGCACATGTGTACCTTGACACATTGCTATTATGATGGCGGATTTGCACCGTAATATTTTTATTTTTAATCTTTTGCATGTTTGTGTGCTACGGCGCTTCCCTGTGTGTGTGTGTGTGTGTAACAAGCATAGTGTGTGCGCTGTGCATAAGCCTAGGTACATTTTACTAAATTGCTGTTAAAATAACAATGAAATGCTGCACTATTGACTTTAGACCAGGTTTTTGTTGGTCAATGGCGCGATCACTTCCCGCTGCCTCAAGATAGCAATACGCCAAGAATTCACCTGAACACACCTCCCTGTAAGACCAGCACGCTCATGGGTGCAAAGATGGGTGCAGGTGCATTTGCTATTTAAATGACGTGGGCGCTGAACGGGAAATTGACAACTGCGTCGGTCTTACACTAGCAAAGACACTTGCGTCGGAATTTGCGCTGCGATAGGGCCCTTCATCTATATTACATATTTGCATTTTGTAGCAGAGACATAATGACAGTCTGTATTCCAACTGAGATTTGGTTTTTCATGTTTTTTCTCTCCATAGTTCTGTATTTGTGTTTTCGAAAAGGCTTATAGATGAACTCTTCTCACACACAGAGACTGGAATTTAAAATTGATTTTCTCAATGCATTTTGGCACAACCCCACGTTTTAAATAGGCTTTTAAGCATCCTGCCCCAGAGACCGCAGCTGACAACCCACCAAAACAGGCACGATCACTCTCTAATGTTGATTAACGTGTGAATTGTGCCTTCCGATATAAATTCCAGAAAACAGCTTTAACATTCAGCGGTGTACGAGTGAAAGAACATAGTGAGCTTTTCTTATTAGAAGTTCCTGTTTCATCTTCGATCAAACCGGCCTCAAAGCCGGAGATAAAAGCCTGTTATTCTTTTCCTTTTTTTGCTGTTGTTGTTTCATTTACTTTTCTTTTCTTTTTTCGCTGTAAGCAACAAAGGTTGAAAGGACTAATGTGACTAAATAAACACCGTATCTGACATCTGCTATGACGAGCTACACAAGGTACAGTCGGAAAGATGGGGAGGTAAACAGTGTAGTTCAGGCATCTCTCTTGCAGCTGTTTGACTTTACCGAGAACAGGAGAGATGTAACTGAGTAACAAGGCTTTTACCGGTCCCAGCGCTGAATGGACAGCTGAGGGCTGCTGCTGTTTATGTATAATGCAGCTTAAAATTCACATTTCCATTATCTAAAACAGATGGAGGGTTTAGTGCTTTTTTGTAAAGTACTTTACTCTTAAAAGCTTAAGTTTTGAGATGGGATAATGGCCAATAAGCCTCTTAATCATCTCACCTATACTTTGATGAAAACACACGTACCAAAATACCAGCTGTAAAGGAACACGCCGACTTATTGGGACTTTAGCTTATTCACTGTATCCTCCAGAGTTAGATAAGTCCATACATACTCTTCTCGTCGTAACTCTGTCTGACGCACCCACCGCTAGCCTAGCTTAGCACAGATCCTGGAGGTAACCGGCTCCAACTAGCCTACTGCTCCCAATAAGTGACAAAATAACGCCAACATGTTCCTATTTACATGTTGTGATTTGTATAGTCACAGCGTGTACAAATAACAAGGTTACGAGACACAGCCATCTTCTAACCGTATACATACTGGGAATTTTATTCTTAGAAGGCGAAGCACTGCTACTTGGGCGGAGTGATTAGCACAACACCTGAAAAGCACCGTTTTTACTCTCTGCTCCTCACCCTGGGGCTTCTCAGGTGCAAATCACTCCGCCCAAGTATTAGAAGTAGCAGTGCTTCACCTTCTGATAATATAGTTCCCAGTTTATATACGGTTAGAAGATGGCTGTGTCTCATGTGACCTTGTTATTTGTACACGCTGTGACTATACAAATCACAACATGTAAATAGGAACATGTTGGCGTTATTTTGTCACTTATTGGGAGCAGTAGGCTAGTTGGAGCCGGTTACCTCCAGGATCTGTGCTAAACTAGGCTAACGGTGGGTGCCTCTGACAGAGTTACGACACGCATGGAGATGAGAAGGGTATGTATGGACTTATCTAACTTTGGGGGATACGGTGAATAAGCTAAAGTCCCAATAAGTCGGCGTGTTCCTTTAAGCAGTGCGATTTGTTTTAGCTCATCACCATAACTTCCACTGGACACAGGCAAAGTAGTCCCTGCTAGTTCAGTGTGTGATAATATATTTATCCTTTTAACATAAACCGTACCTTTTCATCATAATCTGCATGCCCACAAATAATCCAGTTCTATTTCTTCAAGAGAGAAAGAAGAGGCTTGCTATTTACTTCTTCATTAACCTATTTCATCCTGTTCTATTTCTGGGAGAGTTTTTTGTCATGTCCTAGAATGACTTTCAACAACCTCTCGAGAGCAGGTGTGAACTTGTATTCAGCTTTGGTTTGTTTGGGCAGGTGGAGCCAGATATTTATGCTGCTTTCATGTGCTCCTCAGATGGTCCCATTCCCGGGTTGGGAAGTTCCAACTTTGGTGTGTTCATAAGCTTTAAGTCATAATGTGGAAAAAAAACATGGACACTACAAAGAAGATGTGTTGTATTTTTTTTATACATTTTTATATTTACATTTATATTATTGATTTTGTCCCAGACTTGTTGCTGCACCAGTAACCTCTAAACTTCTGCTTTCTCTTGTTATCAGGGTTGATGCTAATAAATAACTTTTCTTACTAATTTAGGTCACTCTACATGGACAGTTACAACCTAATACCATAATAATAATTACATGTAAGCAAAAAATGATATGCAATACGTAAATTAATAAAAGGTTTCTTACCATCAACCCAACATTTACTTTCGTTTGCCATGTTACTGCGTAATATGACACCAATTCAGCAAGTGGTGTACCAAAAATTCCTTCAACTTTCAGAGTTGTTGTTCCAACTTGAGGGGGCATTCACGGAAATTTTCCCAGTCAGCTAGTCATTTTTCCGATTATTACCACACCACATGTATATATCTGGTGGATTATTCTTTTTTAAAGAAATAGAATGCGTCTTTAACTCCCGCTGAAGGTGTTTCGGGGATCACAATTGGACATTTTTATCTGGAGCTAAAAGCTAAATTCCCTGGAGGCTTTAGAAGTTTCCAGATGACCCTGTGATATTGCAGGTTTTTGAGGAGCCTCAGGACAGCGGGAGGCAGAGGAGAGTTCACTGCAGCCTGTGACCCTCCGTCAGTCATCCGGGTGGGAGAAAGTGCAGCGTGAGGAAGGAACAGTGCTGAGAGGGAAACCAGCTGAAAACACACACGCCCTGCAGAGGGTGATGACCCCATGTCCTAAAAATACCAAACACACACACACAGTATCAAACATGCATGGACACACACAACTCGTAGAGTAACATATATGTGACCACACAGATGCATACACACACACATACGTTAATGTGTGTTTATATATGTAGGAGCTTTTGTCTGACAGCAATGTCCCCTAATCGTCCTTTTTGTAACGGTGTGTGTGTGTGTGTGTGTGTGTGTGTGTGTGTGTGTGTGTGTGTGTGTGTGTGTGTCTGGTGTGTGTGGGGGTGTGTGTGTGTGTGTGTGTGTGTGTTCACCAGGGTCTCTACATGTTAAATCATCAATATGTACATTTAATATCCGTAACATACAAACTCACTGAACCCTCTGTCATAATAGTAAACATCATTAGGTATTCATTTTAATGAGGTGTTCACTGTCCCAGTATTATTAATTATGTCATTAGCAGATCACCAAACAATGTAAATGAATTTATTTACATCTTTATTACAGTGAGTGAGTAACATTTACATTAGCAATGATAGATGATCATTGGAAATTAATTATTACTATCAGTTTAATTCATTCTCACAGTATTTTAAGTGTAAATAAACAAGTAGATGATGGCACAGAATATGTTTTTAATTAGATTTCAGATTCATCAACTCAATCACGGATTGACAGTTCATCATCCACCTCATCAGCATCATCATCCTCCCATTCTCTATCTCAGCTTCGTACTCTTTTTTTCTGCTAATCCATCTCCTGTAAACCACAATCTTCCCTTCTTCTTCCTCCTCCCATTCTACACTCTCCTCAACCTCTTCATCCCTCCACTCCTCTGCCTTCTGCTCCTCTTTATCATTCTCTCACTTATTTATCTGTCTCCTCTTCTTCGCATGCTTCTCAACTTTCTCCTCATCCACCTCTTCATTTTCATCCTCTGCTTTCTTCTCCTCTCTTACTTCTTCTTCCTGCTTTCTTCTCTTCCTGATCTATCACTTCTTCATCGTCCATTTTAATCCTTTTGCCTTATTTCTTGTTCCTCCTCCTCTTTCGCTCTCCCCATTGTCCTTCTACTAATTTCTTCTGTTCTCATTGTATATTCCTAACCCTTATCTACCACCTTCCTTCTGAACTATAGTCTTCACCCCCTTTTCTTCATCTTCCTTTCCTCCTTCAGTTAAAAGTTCCACTTGTTTTTCTCCACTGCTCCTATTCTGTCTCCTCCTATGGGACTCTCCAAAAGTGTGACAGAGTAACAGCTCCTGTTTCCTCCTCCTTGCCTTCTCCCCTGCTATACTGTTAATCCCATCAAAGACTGTGTCTTCTCCTGTCTTCTTTCTCCTTCCATCTGCTCATCTCCTCTTTGACACTGCGCAGAAGTTTCTCCCCTCTGCTCCACTTTTTGTTTTTATATGTTGACAGTTTGCAAAGATACCTCCTCCCCTCTTACTCTCCCCTCCTCTTCTGCCTCCTCTGACGGAACCTGAATCCATCAAACATGACAGGGTGTAAAAATCCTCTCGTCGCCTCTCGTCTCTGTCGATTTTTCGTTCTTCCCTTCGTCTTTACCCCTTCTCCTCCACCTCTCATTCCATCCTTCGTCCTCTACCTGTCGTCTCCCATCACTTCTGTTGAACTAGGGACTCTAACTCTATAAAAACATAACGTGTGAAGCCCACATACACACACACACACACATGCTACCTCTTGTCAGCACATATTGACCTATGTGTCATCCAGATAAAGAGACTGACAAACTTCCGAAATGAAAAAAGCTTCAAATAAATATTCAATTTTATTAATATGTCATTATTGAATCAAAAATGTATCAGTACATTCCGTTGTGTTCAAATGCAAAATGAGCACCATGCTGTAAAAGTTAAACCTTTTAAAACACTCTTAATTTCAAGGCATCAAACTAAATTTTGAGTTAGACGACTTAACTTAATCTCCGAACTTTTGCCTGATTTTGTACATTGTTACAATTTTACATATTATTGTCTGTTAATTTACACTAAATCTGTACATTGTACCTAAATAGGCTTGACTCTAGAGGCCGGGTTATGCAAGAAAAGATTTACTTTCTACGACGTCTTTTGTTTATAACTGTTCCAAACGGCCACTCTCGAAGGCAGGTTGCTAGGCGCGATAATCGTTTAGACATGGAAATAATGGCGACCACTTGGTAGTACAGATGAAAGATGCCAGACGTAGTTGAGTAAAGAATTAAAAAAGAAAAGTTCAAACCCTGGCTGTTTTCTTACCTCTACACACCTGGCCAATGAGTGCATGAAGTGGTTGTCAATGTTGGATTGTTGGTTTCGAAAAGTTATGGAAATGATCGGACACTCAACCCCTAATTCCAGCATTGGAAAGGTGTGGAGACAATGGGTTTCATCCGACAAGTAGTTCTGATCGAGTATACCAGCTGCTTCATCATTGACTGCAATCTAATTGTTACAGTGTTTACTGTACTGCTAGCAGCTACCATCAAACCACAATATCTGATATGACAAAAACAATTTAAGGTCCTCATGTAGAAAGGGTACAGGGAGTGGTGGTAGTTGATGTATTTCAAATGCTGCTACATGGCTTGCTTTGTTTGACACATGTCTAGAAAGACACATAACACACCTCCATCATGTAGGCCTACTGTAACTGTCTTCAAACTGGAAGAAATAATTATATCTGGAGAATAAAAAATAAATAAATAAAGACAAATGATTTAGGGATTTGAATCAGGATGAGAACCAGCAGCATGTTGGGATGTCTAACCAAAATACAAAGGTGTTCATTGAGGAGGAATGGACTAGACAACTAATGGAAAGTAGCTCTTAAATAATAATAAATAATAATGATTGAAAGAGTATCAACTTACGAATACTTGGGCTTTCTTCTAGAAAACAATCTATCTTTTAAACAACATATCGAGTGTCTTAGGAAAAAACTTTTTTTTTTACCGAAACAAATGCTGTTTTTCCTTTGGTGCAAGAAAGAAATTAATTCAAGCAACATTTTTATCAGCACTTGGTTACGGTGATATTTTATATATGCATGCAAATTCAGCATCGCTGAAAATGTTAGTACCATGCTGCGTTACGTTTTGTCTCTGACTCGGGTTTCCGCACACATCATTGCAAGTTGTATGAGAAAGTGGGTTTGTCTTCTTTATACAACCGTAGAATGGAGCACTGGTATATTTTTCTTTATAAGGACGTGTTGCACAAGCTGCCTTCTTATTTATGTTCTCTGCTGACGCCCAAAGCTATTGGTAGCTGCACGGTCACACGAAACCTGATATCATGACTTCGCGTAAACATACACGCCATTTTCTAAAGCCAAGTGGTGCGTGTTATCTGTACGCATTTTGAGCGCCGTAAACAGCGAACAGGTTGGGTTTAGGAAAAGAAGAAAGCGACGGTTGAGTTTAGGAAACGCGACACACGGGACATGAAGGAAACGTGACACGCAGGATACGATCACCAGTCTCCTGGGTGAAAGTCCTGTGTTTGACCCATCCACCACCCCGACCAACCTCTCTATGCAGATTTTTCGCCCTTTCATACTACTCACTATAGCGTAAAATCACACGCAATTGCCAGGTAATGTAAGTCAATGGAGGCCAAACGGCGTTGATAAACACGCTAAAAAGCGAGTATGCGTCTTCATAACACGCCAAAATGGCATACGAATTGGCGTGTCATACATACGCCACTTCATGAGATCAGTCTGTCACACGAACAAATGACGTACGTCATTCCTCGAACCCGTACTGTGTTTGGTTAAAGGGCTTTTAAAGTTTTTGCTCCGTCATCTTGGTGTGAGCTACAAAGTCACCTTAATCTAGATTATTTTATTAGCATGGAAGATTTAAAAAAATAAGATAAAGGACTTCCTGACCACTGAATGCACAAGTCCTGTTACAGACTTCTGATTTCCTTAGGGTTTAATGTAATTTGTCTGTTTTGATTAAAGCCTGTTGTTTGCTGTGTGTTACTGTATGTTGAAACTTTGGCCTGGACTCCCTTGTAAAAGAGATTCTGAATCTCAATTATTTCCTGGTTATAGTAAGGTTAAATAAAATAAAAAATAAAAAATATCATAATCCTCTTGCGAGGCTTGGTGGCAGGCAAAGTAGATTATGAGAGGTGCTCTCATCAGCAGTATTAATTTGACAGCTATGTTGTCAAGTTGCTCTTGCAGGTCACTGAAGCTCATTTGAATCTAAACTATATCAGGAAAGAAGGAATTAGGGAGGGTGAATACAAATTGAAGGTTTTAATACCGAGAAGCAGAGACAAAGAGGATAAAATGACAGAAGGTAGATCAAAAGGAAAATAAAGATTAAGAAAGAAGGAGAAGGGGTTAGAAACTGTTATGTAACAAAGAGGCAGCTATTTGGGGATAGGGCAGAGGTTGATTAAGTCCTGCTTATATTGTTTTGTGCTGCCTATTTAAAGATACAGTACACACATTTATTAGGAGTGAAAATAGAGAAAAAATGCCCAATATGAAAATAAATATTATGACTGAATTCCCAGTGTATTCAGACATTTAATAAATATTTCTTTGTATGTGATTTGGCTGTAAGGCACATGCAGTTGTATTTTATTGAATTGAGCTTCAAGGAGCAGAGAAGACACCAGAGGGAGAAAAAATCTAAATGATAAATTGTGCAGACAGCAGCTTTGACAGGAAGCAGCATCTTACCCTGCAACTTTTAACCTCTGCCAGGTCCATTTACACACACACACACACACACACACACACACACACACACACACACACACACACACAGGGAGGGTAGGTAACAAGGATACTGCCTACTCATGTTCATCCCACGTGAGGTTCAGTAGGCTGTTAATTGAGTTCATTAAATCACGTTACGTGGGTGTCTGTGTGTGTGTGTGTGTGTGTGTGTGTGTGTGTGTGTGTGTGTGCGCGCGCAACCATGAAGGGCATTTGAGAGCTAGTTCTCTGTGCATTTTAAGAGAAAATGTTATCTTGATCTGTATGGATTTTCAGATCAATTTTCATTAACAAATAATTCAACACATTTGATGAACTTTCATGGTTTGGTTGGTTTGAGACCAAAAATGATAGTCAAGTTTTCTCTCAAACCACTTGAATTACAATATTCTGAAAGATTATTATGGAACATTTGCCCAACGCCACCAAAAATAAAGTGCCTACCACAGCTTTAAGCATAAGCCAAAATATACAATTCCTCTCTTTTGGGTATGGACATTTTCTTAAAGGAAAGGACATGTGATTTACAGAGCATGACATGTGTACTGTAGCAGAGAGAAAAAAACATGCCATTTCATTTCATTTGGACTTTAAGTGTAATTGTATCTGGACATAAACGATGTCACCCTTGAGTCAGGTTTTGTTTGTGCCTGGGAGGCTTTGGTTTCTGCTCTTCTTGCCTTCAGCTTGTGTGCTTTATGAACATGCAGGGAGCCACAATGTCAAACAGTGCTTCTTGATTATGATGGAGTAAAAGTTTGACGAAAGTTCTCCTGGCAGAAATGTGCATGCATGTGTATGCGATTGAGCTATAAGCTCCATGCTGTAACTCAACTGAGGGGAACAAATGATCAATGAGCTGATGCATTCCCACAATGTACTGCACTATAATGGAAGGCAATAGCATGGATAACCATTCCCCCATGGAAATTTTGATAATGGCCTTTCTCTCTCTTTCCCTTTCTTTGTATCTCTCTCTCTCTCTCTCTCTCTCTCTCTCTCTCTCTCTCTTTTTGAACCTAGCAGTGCGCTCAGGCTCTACTATGAATCTCAATTACTGACACACACCATAAGTTAAAGGGGAAAAGAAGAAAAAGGAAAAGAGAGGGATGGTTGTGTGTGAGAAACAGAGAGACAGAGATAATGAGATGATAGAGGAACTGGAAGTATATTTTCATTTAGTAATGCAACCATAGCTATTAAAACAGTGTAAACCAAATAGTAATTGAAACCACAGACACATAGATATTAATGTAACACAAAGGTGGATAATAATGGGCCGAAATTGAGAATCCCTGATTTGAATTGTTCAGTTTACGTCAACGAGTTGTCATACTAGTAAGGGAAGCTGTTAAAAGCTACCAATTCAATCAGCGACAATGATGATTCAGTCAGTTCAGTTTGAAGTTTCAGTGTTGAAGATTTGTCCGTACAAAAACATTACCTGGTGTCTGAGATGCTAATGGTTTCGTTGATTGAATAAAGAAAGAGCCCTTTTCATATCGCCACTGTACTCCAGAGTTTTAAAGAGTTACAGTGCCAAGATACATTACATTAATTGTCATAATCAGGGCTGCTGTAAGCGTCAACATTTTTAATACAAATGTCTCAGGTGCCACTAGTCCAACTTTGTTCAAACTTTTAGTTTTCGAAAAATTTCACATTACCAGTATTTGGAATGTCTCTTGTTGGGTATTACACCATTTTCTTCTATAACTACTTTTTCTGGCTGGAAACCTTGTAGGCCTAGGCTTTATTTGCTCTGTCTGTCCAATCATTCCCCAATATTTGCAACATTATTAACATGGAGTGTTTTATATGTTTTAACTTTCTAACTATTTATTTGTTGGTTATAATCTATGTACTCAGGACTCCCTGGAAAGCAGTATCGATACTAAGTGGATTATCCCCTGGCGAAATAAAATAAAGAAAATGCTGTTCTAACTCTGCCATTGGTTGTTGTCTTCTGGTGTTTTCAGAGGAACAGCTGAAGGAAGAGAGGGAGGAAGAAGAGGCGCTGACCGGAAAAGATGAAGAGGAGCAGCGCATTGCTGATATGGGCCGTCCCATGCTGGGAGACCATGTCAAGCTGGAGATCATCATAGAGGAATCCTATGAGTTCAAGGTAAGGCAGGGAGTGTGTTTGTGTGTGTATGTGGTCAAATAAATGAAAGTTACACATCTGATTTGAAGATGATCAATCTGGCAGAGATGGCAGGAGCACATGTTTTAATGTGCAGTCTGATTCACTTTAAATACAAAAAAGACAACAAAAAACCCTACTGTAAGAGGACAGTGCACTGGCTCCAGTGTTTCCAATGTTTTCTATTAACTGCCACCAAATCAAATAACCTCACATATGAATCTGAAATGTGACCAATTCACAACGACTTGCATTCCATTCAGTTTCTGTTTTGATAAGTGATCCAAAAAATAACAGGTCTTACACACAACCTTAAAGGTACACTGTGTAGTGTTTTAAGTATTTTATTAGCTAAAATCAATGTCGTCATTCATAAATATGTCCTCATTGGTGTAAAATTATCTCTGCCAATGATCTGACTTATCCTCGTAAGAGAAGAATTTCTTATCTGTATTTACATTGGACGGGCAAGTCCAAGGAGGCTTCCATATCGTTCCGCCATTTTGAAAAACACTAATTACTGAGAAGGACATAAAGCCCTAGCCTACCTGTCTAGCTAACACGTTTTCATTCAGAGCCAGCGTCACGTGACTGAAACCAGCTGAAACGGAGAGGGAGATCAGTGAGAGGCGCTTGCCACTGCCCCGGCAAATTTGAAAGCCTGCACTGCACTTTAGTTCATAATGGAGGATCATACTTATGCAGAGCCACAAGAGAAGGAATCCTCGTCGCCAAAAAAGCAAAAATTGGACGACATGTTGTCATAGCTTCTTGGTACATAACGGCTACTGTAGTTGCAACACGCATTTGAAAAAGCGAGGCGCTAGAGAGCACTATTCGTTTGAATGCAAAATACAATTTCACTGCTATATGGGAGACATTCCTACACAATGTACCTTTAAACAATCATTAGTGGGGATAAAAACACTGAAACATCACTACAAGGACATTCAACAACTGACACATACTGTAGTAAAACTGGTTTTAATTGCAGTGGTCACAACACTATTTATCATATGTTACTGATTATATATATATGTTATGTATATGTTACTGTAATAAAAGACATAGACACACACACACACACACACACATATGCACACAAAAACAACACAAAATCACCTCCCTCACATATTACCCTCACAAACAGTTCCAATACAGCTACAGGAAATAATTGTGTGGTCATGGCAGCCTGACCCAGAAAACGATCATATGGGTCGATTATGAAAGCAGCTCATAATAACCAACAATAACGTTTCTTGTTAGGCGGTGACCTCTCGTGGCTGTAGTAATTATCGCAAAAACAAACGAGGAAGTGAGGTGACAAAGTATAAGAGCGCCAAATTCCGCATAAGTAGACAGGTAGGTGTGGTGGATAGGTTAACAGTAAACAAACTTTCAGTCAGGAGACTGGTGTTTGTCTCCCATGTGAAACGTAAAGGCAACTGTCATTTTGAAATTAACAGTTTTACCAAGAGTAAACATCATGTTACGTTGTCATTAAAGTAGTTTTATTTTTTTAGCTTAATTTACCTTAACTGAACAGCTTTGGAGTCATTGGAATGGTTATATGACTGTTTTTTTCGAGTTGAATGGTGGTCGTCTCGCTTCCCCCTAGCGCCTGTGAGCGGAAAACCCAACCTTGCAACTTTCGGCCAGCAAGCCGCCGGCCTCAGCATCAGGAAGTATCACGTGATATCTGGTGTGGCGATGTAACTAATTGCTTAACGGCACTGCACACATACGCCCATTCAGAAACCGGCTAACAAGGTAGCGATGGAGTTTTTCACATTATCGTCATGGCTGAGCCGGCAAAACAGAAGCAGAAAGCTAGGAAAGCATTGTCGGAGGAACAGAGAAAGAGGAAACGGCAGACTGACCGAGCGAGGAGTCAGACACGAGTAAACATAGGAGCTGCCAAATATCTATTCTGAAGCTGTAGGGGGAGCGCTATAAAGAAACCTGCGAGCAAAAAGTGAGAAAACAGCGAAGAAAAGGCCAAAACTGCATAGCGCCCCTTTAAATAGAACGGTCTAATGTTTACGATCTCATAATTAAACCGCCACCGTACGGCAGTAAATAGAACGATCATATGTGTTGTTTTTGGAAGTCTTTGGAAATGGACATATAATGTTGTTTAGGCATGAGGATGTGTTGCAGCATCATTGTGTGTGCATCCTTTCCTTGCTCTCCCTCTCCCACGCAGACTCTTAAGACAAGCGTGGATGCGTGGATGTAATTACCATCCAAGTTTTGTGTGTGTGTGTGTGTGTGTGTGTGTGTGTGTGTGTGTGTGTGTGTGTGTGTGTGTGTGTGTGTAATAATGCATATTCCTTGCTGTCGCTCCAACACCCAGTAATAGCTTGCCACTTGACAGGATGCTAAACTAAGTAATTTTGTACTGGAGCATGGAGCCGGAGCCTATAGTTATCTGAAGTACTTCCTATTGGCAGATGGTGGAGTACAACAGCGCGAGAGTGTCTGACATAACAGATCGAAGGAGAAAAAAGAAAAGCTGCATCAATGTAAAGTTTACTTGGAAGTTGAAAGTTTCCTTTCAAATCTAAGTGAATTTCATTCAAACAATATAACTACTAAAGAAATGAAAAGTATCAACAAAAAATAAATCAGACAAATATAAAACTGATGAGCATTTGAACAAGGTACGCTTGTGTTTTAGTGACAGCAATTGTCAGTGTTAAATATATGAGCTTGAAAGAGAGATTTATCATAGTGCAATGAATTTTGGGTCAGCATCAAGTCGAGTGTCATTTGTTGCCCTCAGTTGGATCATCACTGCGGTTTATAGCACCACATACTGATGACAGAAACGTCTGATATCTTCATTTACCCACTGTAAGAGTCTCACATGTGTCCACTTCTGTGGAGTCCCATGCACAAAGATACATAACCACTAGAGGTCTGATCGGGCCGCTTTTTGCCGTCCGAACCTGGCCCGCATCCGACAGAGCCGTGACCGAACCCGGCCCGAGCCCGACAGGCATTAAGATATTTCTGTCCGAAAGCAAGGTTATAATCGTTAACGAAAACGAACGAAATAACGAAAACAAGGTGGGAAAAAACATTGTCGTTAACTGAAATAAAAATAAAAACGAGGCATTACAAAAAAACAATAACTAAACTAAAACTGTAATGTCTGTTTGCAAAACTAACTAAAGTAAAATAAAATTAGCGAGTAAATGTCCTTAGTTTTCGTCTTTGTCGATCTTTCATAGAGCAAATAACGTTATAACTCTCCGACCATGACATTTCCCGTAGACATAGTTTCCGACTGGGAATCCAGAAATTCCGACATTCCATGTCAAATTGAACTCAACATGTCCGTGGCTCCGTGCCTCTCGCCTGGCATCACAGCGGTACCGAAAGTCAGAAGAAAGCGGCACCTATTTGATTATGACTGTGTCAGATAAAAGTGCCTTGCAGTGGAAGGTGGTAAAATATGTGGACAATTTATTACAGGGAAAAATCCCATGAATTTGAAAGTACATTTGAGAAGCGCACACAAGCTAGGAGGCTAACCTAGCTTACCTTAACAAGCAGGGGCGGATCTAGAAAATATTTATGGGGTGGCGAGAGGGGGGCAGGGATTTTTGAGGGGTGGCAACATATGGCAGACGTATATATACTGAATTTTATCACAGTTTGATGAGAAATAGTATGTACACACTACAAAAGGGCACAGGCTGCCATTTAGAAACTCATACAGACAAACTTAATCTCATGCAATCAATATCTTGCATTTGAGGTTTCATTTGTAACAGTTCATATTAGGAATAAGTGACCATACAATGTGATCTCACTTAATAGGAGATAGAAGTATGATAGAAGTAAAGGGCATTATCACAGGAAAGGCATTAAGGTAAGACACAGGTGATGAGTGGCAGATGTGTGAGAGGGGAAGCAAACTGTGACTGTGTCAGAGAGGCAGCGTTGCAGGTAGCATTCGTACAAGATTAGGAACATTGATTAGTTATAACCATCAGACTGTGTTAACACACACTAACATTTTAGCCTATGAGAGTATTTTTAGGTTAATTTGTTTAATTTTTTTTTAATTTAATCTGAGCAATAGATCTAAGATACATTCTACACAAAATATAAAAACTCATCTCCCCATCTCATCACACTTTCACACTGACAACTTTCCCTAATTATTCATATTTAAGCAAACATGAATTTTTATATTTATTTGATGTCTAAGCAATGTCTCTTAAATTTTATAAAAATGTCCATCTTTGTCATTTGTTGTTCTTATTCATATGTAACTTAGTATATATGCAGCAACAATTTTCCATACCATATGGACCAGCTTGACTGGAGATTGTTGGTGATCTCTCCTTTCCCTTTCACTGTCTGAGCCCTGCACGTTATCTTGTCTCTCGCTTTCTCCCGCCTCATCTTGGTGATGCTCTCCCTCCATATCTTCACCGCTGTGGTGTTCTCCCACCTCCTCCTGTCCCTGGTCGCCTTGGCCTTGTAGGCTATTCTATCTCTGTCACGTTTCTGTTGCCTTTTTCTCTCCACTTCGTCTTCGTCTTCTCTCTCTCCTTCCACCTCTTTTCTCTCTCCTTCCACCTCATCTTCTCCGTCTACCTTGCTCAGTTCATTTTCTATTTCTCTCGCTTTTCTCTTTGGTGAGAAAAAACGACATGCTACCTTTCCTCTTCATTTCTATAAGATTAAAAGTAATTTTACAATGTTTTCCTTGACAGACGTTGAATCAATATTAGCTTTTGTAGCCTACTTTACACAGACTAAACGTCAGACCTAAGTAACATTATATGTATAGTTAGCAAAATAACATTCTTCAACCTGATTTTTATCATCTCAAAATCAGCATCGCAACTATACTAGCACTGTGCTTTCATTATAATTTAATTTCTTGATAGATAGTTAATCCATTTTGACCGTTTTCCTCCTGTGTCTCCTTTCCTTTCTCCTTACGACTCCTGGCTCCCTCGCTTTCCAAACAAATCAGGCTCTTGCCGCTCTGGCGTCATCTCGTGCTGCATTCACTGCAGTCAGACATTGGAGATTTGCGCTCATAAATTGTCAAATTGGCCATAACTTTTAATTTGTTGCTGCCAACTGGGGTGGCAGCAGGGGTGGCAAGGCTTTCTTTTAGGGTGGCATTTGCAATCCTATGCCACCCCGGTAGATCCGCCCCTGTTAACAAGGTAAAGGAGAACGCAAAGCCCCCTTTCCCCAAAACAGAAGCTAACCCCGGTAACGTTACGGACATGGATATATGGATACAGGGCCAGGCAGCATGACAGAGACAACAGCAGGACACTACCGGAGGGCTTTCACCGGTGACCTGACAACTGCTGGTTAGTAAATACGCAGGAACACCAAAAGCGGGAGGAAGCGTGAGTTAATATGTGTATTGATACTGGGATGTCTACACAACTGTGTGACTCGATTGACTTCAAAAAGTTTGCCACTTTACTTGAACCAAAGTTGAAAACACCTGTTCATGTATGTCTTCTTTAGTCTGTTGGTTATTTAGTTTTTTTTCCTGGAACACGTCACTTACACATTTTGCACATACTGCGTCTTGTGTAGACTGTTTACATATTTATGACCATATGTAGGCTACATTTTATGTACTGGTGTTATTGTTGAATACATTGTGAATACATATTTCTAAAATTGTATGATGTTTTTGTTGAGTTATTATTACACAATACTTTTTCTGATCTTTTTGAATCCCCTGACAAATAACCCATATTACAAAAAAAGACTAAAACCATGACTAAAACTAAAATAAATAAATAAAAACTAAACTAGCAAACCCGCTTTAAAAACTAATTAAAACTAAACTGAATTTGAAAACAAAAAGTCAAAACGAAATAAAAATAAAAGCTAATGAAAAATGCAAAACTATAATAACCTTGGTGGAAAGCAACTATACACTGTAAGAAAATTCAAGGTAGTTTAACTTAGAAATGCAAGATCACCTGCTGCCTTGAAAATCGAAGTTCACTCAACTTGAAGACTGCCTTTGTTTCAACTTAGAAATTAAAGTTAATGAGGTTGATGTAACTACAGTGTTCTAGTTTTGTTAAAGTTCTTTTAGTTGATTTCACTTTTTATTACTTGGTTTAACTTCATACTTTAAGTTACAACAAATAATTTAATTTCTTTAATAATGCAAGAAACCTTCCTTGCCTAGTGTAACAGACATACGTTCCTGCCTTATTACAACTCACAGTTTCAAGTTAAAACAACATAACCACATTTATAGCGGAGATAGCATTGGTGTTTGGGTGCGGCCACCCCAGGGCCCCATGCGAAATAGGGGCTCCTAGGAGCCTCATCACTTGACACAAAAGGGTAGCTAGTGAAGTGACACACCACAGCTCAATGGCTAAAGGAAGCCTATTAGTGCTCCAAATATAACACTGTAATACTCCAACTCTTCTTATCAAACGTAACAGTCACTTAAGTCATGGTTACAAATGTAAACCAGCACAACAATGACAATTACCAGGCAACAAAACACTACATTCTAAGCAGACACATTTAATGAACGGAATTCATAAAGTTACATTTGTATTTTGAACAAACTGCAAACTTTTCAGCAAATTTTAACACAACTCTATTTACCGCCTTGCATCATGGGAATTGACCAGCCAATGAACCAATTGCACCTGACTGCAGTACGCAGATCGGGGTTGGCCTCAATGTGGGCGGAGCTAAACGTTTGACTTTTGAAAAGTACTTTCCATTTCAATTTGAGAAGAGTGAAATGCCAAATTCACAATTCACAATTCACAAGCCGTTGACAGGTAGCCTACTCCCTCCGCCGGGGGCACTAGTGCTTTCTTGTTTGACACAATACGTGTTATATTTTAGTTGAAATTTGAATAGGCTACATCACTTATCTGCAGTGTATAATTAATTTATTGTGTCCATGCTTTAACTTTGCCGTGAAAGAAGACTCTTTTTTGTTGCAACACACACACACACGCTTTTTTTTCAACTGATAACTTAACTTACATACCCAAGTTCAATCAACACATACATATCTGACAAAAAATTTAAATAGTCGACTCAATGAATAAATGCAAGTTTAACTTTCAAAAACTCATAAAGTTGAGTTCAAAATCCACAACTTGTATAAGCTTGTTCAGTTAAAAATAAGAAATAAGTGGACATAACTAAATGGGTCTGTACTTTTTTACAGTGTAGGAAGGCATTCAGAAATGTCAACAGATGAGCGCATCAGCGCACATGGGGGAACAAGTGCACGTTAATAAGCTGTTTAATTTAAAATGTTCAATGTGTTAACCTTTCCTGCTTGCTTTGATTCCGACCGTGATCAGAAAACCAGGGGAGACTCGTTACCTCCAGGGCCAACGTTATATAACGTCAGGGTTAAAATCCCGTTTCTGGTGAGCAGATGAATGAACTTGGCTTTCAGTCTGGGGTTTATCTCGGACACCGCACACACTGTGTACAAAACTTAAACTTATTCCACCAACTCTGTTCCGGTCGCATCTACACGTCTGTTTCCTCTTTCTCTATCTCTCTTCTGCCCACTTTACACATGCACTGAGCTCTCTTAAAGGAGCCGCAGCACCATTTTACAACAAATGCCTTATCGCGCTGATGTGACCGAACCCGACCATAATTTCTAAATATCTGTCCGAACCCTGCCCGGCCCGTCGGGTACCGTCGGGACCCTTCGGGACCCGTCGGGCTCGGGTCAGGTATCCATGCCTTAATAACCACATATGTGATCCACAACAGTCCAACTGAGTCGAAAGTAATGATCTGAGGGAGGAAATGAGAATGGAAGCAAGGGAGGTAAAAATATCAGCGTTACGCAGAATGAGAAAGAAGGTATTACAAAAACCTAGCCGGGTATGGTTAAATAAACACTTCACATACAACAGGCGGAGTTGTGTGTGTCCACAGCACCAGCGAGGCACTATTGACACCCCTAAGCTCCATTCAACACAATTAGTATCCCAGTTTCCCTCTGAAGTGGAGAGAAAGTTAAAAGAAATCCCCACTGCTCCGCTAATTAGTGTGTGTGTGTGTGTGTGTGTGTGTGTGTGTGTGTGTGTGTGTGTGTGTGTGTGTGTGTGCATGTGTGTTTGTGTGTTATCTCAATATGCCACAGTGTCCTCCTTTTGAAGAAAACAACAAAGAAATATAAAGACTAGGAAGGAAAGAAACAAAGGAGGAAGGACAGAGTGAAGGGTTAGGGTTAGTGAAGAAAGAAAGAAAGAAAGAAAGAAAGAAAGAAAGAAAGAAAGAAAGAAAGAAAGAAAGGGAGTGTGCAAAAGCAAAGAAATATACAGCAGATAGGCAAAATTGTTTTGCATATATATTGTAAAGTCCTATGTAAAGATGTGTGAAACGTTAAATGATTGATGAAATTAATGCGTTCTTTACCCCTAAACGTAGTCCCATGATAAGTCTGTTGTTGCATAGGCCTACTCGTGCTGTGCAGCCAAACATTGTTCAAATCATGAATATCAGTATCAAAGGAATGCAACCAAAACAGCAGGTAAAGATAAAAGCTGAAAAGCTGTTATAGATACACTTCTAGGTTAAGACAGCATTGGTGCAATAGCCTGTATATCCTATAAGCTAATATGCAATTTTTATGTATTATTGTATATCCTATAGGCTAATATGCAATTACTATGTATTTTTGTATCGCCTTTTTATACTATGTATACTGTATTATGTGTTATATGGACCTGTGTCTGCAATAAAGCTTTATAATTATAAGAATAAACACTGTCTGTCTCTCCTGTCACCAGAAAATCTGAAAATGTTTGCATTCGCTCTAAAAGGACAGTGCCAGATTGCCATTTTATGGCGTAAAGCAGTTTAACAAATGGCTAACTTTTGCAAATTAGTGATTTATGAAATTATGTTGCATCGTGAACAGGCCGGTGTTGCACCGTCTAATCATTATTATTTCTCTGTCCTTCTGTCAGAACACAGTGGACAAGCTGATAAAGAAGACCAACCTGGCTCTGCTGGTAGGAACCAACAGCTGGAGAGACCAGTTCATAGAAGCCATCACTGTGAGCGCAGGTAAGACCGTGGAGGTGTGTGTGTGTGTGTGTGTGTGTGTGTGAGAGCGTGGGATATAAATTCTTCTTAGTATGAACAGCTGCAGTTTTATAGTATGTTTAGCTCTATGTGGTCCATTGCTGTGTGTGTGTTCTAACGGTCAATATATCCAGAACTGTCAAAAATCTCATGTTGGGTGTGTGTACATGTGCGGTTTGGTACTTAAATGAAGCAGATTACATCAAATAATGGCAGACTGTGTATAAATAAAAAATAAATAAAATGGGGTGATTTCATGGTTCCATGGAGTCAAGTGTGTGCGTGTGTCTGTTTATGATTTCTAATGGTTACTGGAAAGTTGACTGGCCTGGTTTGATGGTTTGGACAGACAAACACTGACCAGATGGGAGATTGTGTTGAGAGCAATTGTGGGAGTGATTGTGATATGATGTGTTTCAGCCTCCACAATGACAGAAGAACAAGAAGTGAGTGTATGTGTTGCATATGTGGGACAAAGAGGCGTAAAGAAAGAGAGGAATAGTCAACACTTACAGTATATACTGTCACCTTCAAGATCTGTTATAAGCCACGAGGATGGTAATGTTCCATGAAGAGGGAGAAAGAGAGCATACATGTGAGCAGGGAGGGATAAGGAAACGAGAGACCATATATAATGCAGAGATCGACGGAGACAGAAAGAGATTGCATGCAGTGAGAAAAAGCCACTGAGAAGTGCACACAGTGGGAAAAAGAGAATGCATGCATAAAGAGAAATATAACGCATGGAATAAAAGAATGCATGTACAAAGACAAAGTAGGATAAAGGGAACAAGAGATAGGAAGAATTTATGCAACAATTGAGCTGGTGAAAGAGATAAAAACTGGCTGTAGAAAACAGCATATTTTTCTGTTTCACTGCAGAATCTTCACAATTCATTGGTTAGTAGTGGTAACTTGCCCTCTGGAGGCAGGACAGCATTACCGCAGCTCATCAATGGAAAAAATGAAGGATAAACGGAGAAAGGAATTCTCAGTAGAAAGTTTTCACTGCCATGATGTTTTTGCTTCAAAATCCACCTCTCAGTCAAACATTGATGAGCTGTATTTATTGTCAATCTAATTCCTTCGGGATTTACTGTACTGTTCATGCAGAAACTCCAGGAAGTTACTTCTCCCGATTGAGAAATAGTCCAATATATAACCTCCCCTCCTTTGTTTTTACACTTACAGATAAACCCATCTATAATTTCCCATCCCTCCGTGGCGTGTCCGTGACTGATCCGTGGTCTGGCCGTAACTGGAATAAAAAAAAATGTGATTTTTTTATCATTATTACTCTAGTAGTTAAGATAGTAAGTCATTATCATTGACGATAGTATACATTTTAATATAGGTTTGTATCATACCCCCTTGCATCTGGTTATTTTAATTCCTATCTGCTGCTGTTGCACATGGGACAGCTGTAGGTGTATCAGGGAGTCTGTTTTAAGCCCCAAGAGAGTTGAAACAGATTAATGATTATATGGAGTAGTTCACTTTTTTGACATACTGACATTTGGTGTTTATTTCATATTAAAATGAAGATAATCGCTTTGAATGCATAGTTGGACAAAAAAAATCACCCAATTTGCTGCTGCTGATGTCTTTGAAACTTTGGATTACTTTTAGAGCATAGTTTGTCTATAGCCTGCTCAATTTAGTAACATAAATAACTTTATTCTGTATATATGTGTTTGGGTGTGTGTTTGTTTGTTTGTGCTTTAGTTAGCCAGCCTGTCAGTCAGCCTTTGTTGGCGATGTGATGCCATTAATGAAAAGGCCTGTCTTCCTTCTCTTATCTTGGATTAGCTTGTTGTTGTTGTGTGTGTGTGTGTGTGTGTGTGTGTGTGTGTGTGTGTGTGTGTGTGTGTGTGTGTGTGTGTGTGTGTGTGTGTTTGATTGTGTGTATGTTGTGTGTGTGTGTGTGTGTGTTAAAGGGAGCTGTGAAAAGGCGGTGAGTGCAGTTTCCACGAAAGACACATATGCACGCACACACACACACACACACCGACAGCTTCATTAGATTGTATTCACACAAGGATTGAAAATTCAAAGTATTCACCATGACTCTAACCATTTACAGTATATATCATCTGTGCAAACCGGTGCAAACGGGTTACCGTTGCCTTAAACGGGTTACCGTAAACAGAACTGTCACATGATAAAAACTGCCATCGTGGTCACATGTTACGGTCACATGTAATGGTCACATGTTCAAAACCAGATCAAACTGGAGAATGATTGGTTTTTCAGGGCCTTTTAAAATTTAAGATGATTGGATTGGGGGAGTTGAAAATGTTTGAGATTAAGAGCTGATTGGATAGACAGACATCCAGCTGTGATCTTTGTTTATTGAGAACAAGAATGAGAGCATGTACTGTAAAGACTAGAACACAATAAGATTTTTTTTAAAGATGAGAATGATCCAGTGCATGCTAAGAGACTAGGAAAAAAATATATTGTTTTCTATGAAAATTAGTATATAGTAATAGTACATAGTGTGTAGAATGGATATGCAGTACGCAATTGGGACTTAACAACTAAGACAACATGTAGAGATAGAAGTTTGGTTAGAGGTACAGGGAGCTGGGATCAGTCTAAAATCAATTACATTTGTGATCTAAAATCAATTACATTTGTGATCATTACCACTAGTTCCCATTGTCTGGGTTTTACGACATTGCAACAAGACTCATTCACAATCCTGGAGTGTTTCCTCATTTAGCTTTAGTTAAAGTTAGGACAACAGCAACTTGTGCCACTAAATAACCTCATTGCAAAGTCTGAAAACTAAGGCTCAATTATTTTCTCAATTGAGTTATACTGTGCTGTTGTTTTTTAACTAAACACAGTTAAAACAAGCTACAGTATACTAATGTTTGATACTGTCTAATGCTCATATTGAGATGTTTCTTCATGCCTTTTTACAGGTCTATACACCAAACAAGTCATATTGTACTTAGCTTAAGTAAGGATTGTGGTCAGATGGCAGACTAAGCCTTATTGAGTGCACAGTCCAATAAATGTAACTCACCATGACTTATGTCATCTTATCTTTGCTGATTAAACTGTAATCAGCAAAGATAAAGGTGCATTAAATAGCTTAAGGTGGCTTTATCCTTCACTATTGTCCTGACCCTATCACATTTGTTTCCACTTCCTTTTCTCTATAGATAGATAGATAGATAGATAGATAGATAGATAGATAGATACTTTATTTGTCATTCTCACAACACGGGAGGATGAGGAGAACGAAATAAGAACTCAGGTCTCGGTGCCGTGATTAATAAATACATTTCACTTTACTCCATTTACTGCCTCTCTTTCCATTTCTCCCACACTCTTCCACCATCGCACAATTAATTACTAAACGGAAGGTTAAAGATGGAGGCACAAGGAGGAAATGAAATGCTCTAACATAAGACCAGGCCAGGGTCACCTCTTCCAGGCTTGGATCTGGTAGTTTCTCCCTAATGGATGGATGGATGGATGGATGGATGGATGGATGGATGGAAAATGAGATAAGAGAAGAAGAAGGTTGAAGGCAGAGGAGAATAAGAGACAAAGGGTGAAGCTAAGATAAGAGACCAGAGGATCTACGTCATTTTATGGTTTGATAACAAAACATCCCAAACAGTAACTTAATTTACTGAAAGAAAGGAAGAAAAAAACAATGGAAAAAGAGCAAGAAGAAAGAAAAAGGGAGAAAATAAGAATGGAGGAGCAAAAAGAAAAAAAAAACAGTATAAAAAGTATCTAGAAGGTGGGAAAAGAAAAAGGACAATTACTCTCTACACAAAATAAAACGAAAAACTAATAATCAGCAGACACCTGATATAGGAGAGTTTATGCTGTTATTGTGACTATGCCATGTGGACATAAACATTTTACAAACTGAGCACACATATGCAGTAGCCACTCACACACACACTTGCACAATAGGCCCAAATGGAGACGTTGTAACTTGGCGGCTCATCCCTTCAAACACACACTGCTGGTTCAAGGGTTTGAACAAGTCCAGAGTGGCTATCACTGATACGGTGGTGGACTTAATACAAACTGATAAGCTAGCTTTGTCTAATCTCCTCTCTGTCTGGCACTATTTCTCTATCTCTCTCCCTCTATCATCCTGTCTTACTCTCTCTTATCTCCTCTCAAACATATTAGATTTAAATCAAGATTAAAATCTTTTTACTGGAGCCTCAAATATTTCTTCTTCTTGACCGAAGACATTTAGAATTCCCCATTGTCACTCTCATTCTTCCTCTCTGTCTGAAGTGTCATTTTAAGATCTTGATGTGTAGAAGCCCTCCAGAAATCATTTTGTCCTCATATATGGCAAAAAAAATAATCTCCTTGTTGCTTATCAGTTCATCAGTTCAATTAGGGGAAGATTGCAGATTTGGAACAGCTTTTCTGCTAAGATGGCAGCCATGAAAATACATTTAAAATCTGCCAAGACTTAACCTTTAGGTCATCACATCATAACAACCATTTGGCACTTACACTGCACATATGTACACACCCACATGCACACAAAATGAAACTGTGACATTCACCTCAAAGCAAGAAACCTGCATTTAGCCAGCCGTTAAAGCACTCTGAAATGTCAGTGTACTGGTGTTGTGTGCGTGCGTGTGTGTGTGCGTGTGGACTGACCTGTTTTCCCTTGTTCCCCTTCTTTTTGTGTTTGCTGAGTGGCTAATGGAAAGTTTCCCCCAGATAAGCTAGAAACAACGTGGAGAAACAGGGAGAGACTATGTGTGTTTGTCAATGTGCTGTTGTGCACTTACAGTATGTGACAAGCCGGCCAAGTTGCCATTTGGTGAGCAGCTTGGTGACATTTACATGTTATTATTTAAGAGCATGACATTTCTGTTTTTTTGTATGCAGTGTTTCCTCATATATGTACCTTAAAGAAACACTGCAGATGTTATTATTACGATTTGGCGCCCCTATAGTTTCAATTCTGTTGTAAATATGGACAGCTGTGCAAGTTCCATTTGTTATGATTACATTACTTCTGATCAAAAACTAGCCAACGAGTCAACAACTTTGCTAACACAATCAAACATTATGACTAAAAGCCAGTCCGAGTTGTCCAACGGTAACTCGGTCACTCTCTCCTTTTCTCTTCTTAGCTATACCTTTGTGTCCTCTTTGGCTTCTAGCCCTTGCCGTGATGCCTGGAGCGGCTGTTGATTCCGTGGCACACTTGCCCGGCTTCAGTTCTGGCACGACACTGCCACCGTCCCCACTAGCATTTATTTCTCCCCCGACACTGAAAACATTTTCCTCCCAGCGGTCCAAAGCTCCTCCTAATGGTGTGTGTCCATTGTCAGCGTCATTTCCCTTCTTCCCATTCATTTCCATGGGAGCAGCCTTTGTGTGTGTGTGTGTGTGTGTGTGTGTGTGTGTGTGTGTGTGTGTCTCTCTCTCTCTGTCTCTTTCTGTCTATGCTCATGCCAAGCATTCCTCTGTGCTTTTATGGATACTGTCCTGCTTTAAAGTATGTGTTTCTGTTGATCTCAGTGTGTGTGTTGTGTGTGTTGTGTGTTTTTGCACAACCCTGGTGGCTAGCTGTATGAAGGCTGACATGTTTTTATCCAAAGTCTATCTCTCTTCTTCTGTAATGGGAAGGGATTTAAGGGACATTTTGGACCAACTTTTTTCTGAACAGGAGCTCATTTGTACACATCAGTTTCAAAGCCCAGTTTGTTTGTGTGTGTGTGTGTGTGTGTGTGTGTGTGTGTGTGTGTGTGTGTGTGTGTGTGTGTGTGTGTGTGTGTGTGTGTGTGTGTGTGTGTGTGTGTGTGTGTCTGTGTCTGTGTCTGTGTGTCCATGTGTGTGTAAACAGGCAGTGGTATGAATGATTCTCACAAGTCCCTGGAGCTAGCAAGAACACAGTCCTTCACCCAGACACACTCATGTACGCACCCCTCGCTTGACTAGCAGCATATACAGATGAGCTGCAGTCCACATCTGCCCTGGGCTATGAGAACGCAGCTTGTGGGCACGCTCAGTAAGCAGCAAGAGATAACGAACATCCGACACCTCTGCAGGGCAGGAGAGAGAGTATTGATATGTGTGTCAGAATAGATATTTCTTGATGTCAAACACATTAGCATGCTAGTGCCTCTCGAAATAAAAAAAGCCTAAGTGAGCAGCTGCCAGATTAGCATGAAATGTTAACTGATGAGCAACTGGTATAGATGTAATTTTATTTTATACATTGTTGCTTGGGTCATTGTTTTTTTCCATTTTTCCTTATGGGCTCCAAATAAACTGCAACGATGACTGATGTCACACACACAAACACACAAAATGGAGTAAAGAGACTTTCAATGGCATTTAGAGAGTGACAATAGGTCGTAGAGGGATGTGGGAGATTTAGAGGGATGAAGCGAGAAAGTGACAGAGAATATTCGATTATATAAGGGCTATATCAGCAAAGTGTAACCTAGGATGAAAAGAGTGTAAGAATTACTCTTGGATAACCACTTTATCAGTGTAACGCGTAACTGAACATGGAAATAGAGAGACGAGAAGTGTGCGCAAGTCAGGCGTGAAAAGAAGTAAAGGCAGATAGAGAGGGAGGGATGAGGGAGCATATAAGTCAAATAGGAGAGACAGAGCCATATGTCCACACTGCTGGTGTAGGCTATCTCACCACAGGCATCAACTGACAGTGTTGGTGACACTTTACTGGTCACTGCAGCTTCTGTATGCTCTTTTTTTCATTTTATTAAAAATGTATTAGTATTGTAGGGCCTTGTTGCTAATGGGCGGGTTAGTTCAGCTCTGTCTCTTAGAAATTACAACATATTAAGTTGTAAATTGCAAAACAATATCCACTCATAGCTATTAAAGCATGACTGAAAAGGGTTGATGAAAGGGTTTTATTCAATTCAATTTTATTTATAGTATCAAATCATAACAGTAGTTATCTTGAGACACTTTACAGATAAAGTAGGTCTAGACCACACTCTATAGTTTACAAAGCCTCAACAATTCTAGTAATTCCCCCAAGAGCAAGCATTTAGTGCGACATTGGCGAGGAAAAACTCCCTTTTGGGAAGAAACCTCGGCAGACTCAGGCTCTTATTAGGCGGTGTCTGACGGTGTCGGTTGGGGGTGTGATGAACAGCGGCAATAATAGTCACAATAAAGATAATGGAACAGTGACTACAAATGGTAGTCGTAGTAGTTCATGTCATAGCAGGGCACTGCAGGGCGTTACAGGATGTAGCGTGGCACAGCAGAGCATAGCAGGACGTAGCAGGACACTGCAGGGCACCGCAGAGCGTAGCAGGGTGTAGTAGGGAGTGCAGCAGGACCACGGCGACAGCTGCAACCAAGATCTTGGTGCCATCCTAATCCAAGAAAATATGCTGGGCGAAAAAAAAAACATAAGGACTCCGGGGAGTAAACTCCCCAGAGCTTTATGGTTCTGTTTAGGCACTCAAACACTTGGTTAAGGTTAGGGAAAGGCTGTTGCCTTGGCTAAATATTGAAAAAGTCGAGACAGAGTCAGAGACTTTAAAGCATGGTACAGGATAGGTTTACATAATTAACATTTAAACAACACCATGATCTTTCTCTAAACTTAACCAAAAGCTTTTGTTGCCTAACCAGACGTGGGGCTGAGGATGCAAACCCTCTCTGGTGTCAAAGTATTGCGCTTTCAATGCACGCCATCCACAGCAACCTCCTCCCTATGAATAATAAAACGTTGCCTACTATATCACGATACAGGTTGTTTATTCCTACCCTCTAATACGACCAACAGGAGCGTTTTCCGTTCTTATATCTAAACCATGAATGTAACGGTTGTGGTTTTAAACATGCCGTTAACGTTGAAACGGTTGCTGTTTGGTTACGTTTAGGCAACAAAACTACTAGTAGATTAAGTTTGTAGTTTGGGTTAAAACCAGTAGTTCCGTTTGTTCTGTAGAGTTAAAAAAAAAAAAATCTGTTTACTTTTATTTTCAAACGGGACACGAACCCCCGTCTCTTTGGTGAAAGTTCTGTGTTTGTGGTCACCACACATTGTGATTTACACACTCGCCCCCACACACAGGAACAGATAATAAAAAGAAAGAGACCAAAGAGAGAGACCAATGCTGTGATAAAAGAGCACATATACTGTATATTAGCAGAAAGAGAGTTAGAAATGGCTTCATTCAGCCATTACAGATTGTGTGGGAGGGAAGGAGAACAGCTGAAAGTAAAAAGTGACATAACTCAAGTAGAGAGCCTCGTTTTATAATTCATTACCAAGTGTGTGTGTGTGTGTGTGTGTGTGTGTGTGTG
Source organism: Sander vitreus (assembly GCF_031162955.1). Taxonomy (NCBI): domain Eukaryota; kingdom Metazoa; phylum Chordata; class Actinopteri; order Perciformes; family Percidae; genus Sander; species Sander vitreus. Next base: position 24,246,223 of record NC_135871.1, read on the forward strand.
TGTGTGTGTGTGTGTGTGTGTGTGTGTGTGTGTGTGTGTGTGTGTGTGTGTGTGTTCCAAACCATAATAGTGGATAAGGCCATTGCTTGCTGCACTGACCTTCTACTGTTCATTTATAGTTGATGATTTGATTTGTTCCAAGTGCTCACCCTGAAAAGAAAGCATCTATTTTTGATTACATTAAACAAGGTACGTGAGGTACCCTGAGGACACTCCTGGCCCTATTAAAGTGCATTACTCTTTGTTTTAACACCCGCTTATTTATAGTAATTGTAGAACACAGTCTGGATCTGGTTCGTGACTTGTGTTTAATGACTTAATATCAGGCTGTCATGGAACTTTATACTTGTAACAGGTCAGCACTCAATGTGTTAACAGTTGCACTAAATGTGTACAAACTGTCTTGAGATAATTGTGGTTATAGGTCAAGCACAATTCAAGAGTGTTATGACGGTTTTGCAAAGTCTGATGCGTTCATGCATTCAATCCCAAATAACATATTTCAAAATAAGGTAATTTATCCTTCACTGAAATTGAAGGATGCATGTGAGAGAGTGTGAGAGTTAGTTTGGCTTTTCTGAGCTTCTGTTTTTTACATTTTCCTTTCCATAATTCCAGAACTAACTTCTCTTTAGGACATCCATCCAATCAATGAAAATTACTGCCTGCATCAAAATGTTTACTTTAAAAACAATTAAGGTGGAATATTTTATTTCATACACAACAGCCCAAAAAACACCTCCAGTGGTATAAAGCTGTGAGATAATAGAAACAAGAAACAGGCATTGGACCCTCAAAATCAAGCGTTTCTCAAAACTTTGATGGATTACATTGCATGAGATATGTCAGTAAAAATAAATCATATAAAGTTAGCCCTGGGAGAACAGTTGCTGTGGTAGAAGGAAACTCTCCAAACTCAGCTCAGTTTAGGGTGCAGACAGTTTTTGTTTGTTTGTTTGTTTGTTTTGAGCGTTTCAATGCATCACCAGCTCTTAGAAGGTTAATAGTATGCACTGAGTCAATGGTCCGGGTGAAATCAATAAGACATCATGGCTTTCGCTGAGATTTACCCATCAGCATTTTTCACTGAAACAGCAGGTACTCTCGTTTATTTATTCATTTGACTCATTTATAAATGGAGCCATACAACAGCCAACTACACAGGAGTGTATAGACTGCTAATGGTGCGTGCATGTGGTTGTCCATGTCCTGAGGCACGTTTAGACTTTGGTACTGACATCGCACACACACACTTGCCTCTCAGTGGGTCAGAAATTATGTCAAACTGAGTGTGATTTTTACATTTCTGTCACTATAGATTTAAGCTTATGATCTTTATGTCTGCTGGAGTTAAAGAGAGAGACCTTTATTACTTTGCACTTCAGGTGTCTCAGGTCAGCTATGGATAGATATTATCCATTCTCTTCCCAGCAGGGCTAAGATTGAGTTTATCATATCTTAAATAAAGACAAAATGTGTCCAACATCGACTTTTAGTATGAAAGATAGATTTATGTTTCCATTTGAAAATGTCTTTGATAGAGACTAAGTTATGTTAGTCTGTATCAAATTATAGCACAAAAATTAGGTTCTGTGCGAGCTTTTTGGCAGTTCATTTCTCAAAATCTCTTTTGATCTTTTATATGAGGCTATCAGACCCACAGATTACAATATGAACATTGTTAACACATATACAGACTAAAAACAACCTGTAACAAACCTTGTATATTAATCTAAAGCCTGATATTTTACCCAGCAAACGTTTTCAATTTGGCTTTAATATGATCATGGTTTGTTATTGCATAGTTACACACTCTATGCTATAGTTAACATTCCTTATTAATTTGTCCTCCATTTGTAGTCTTAAATATTAGAAGTAGCCTTCAAGCCACTAAATTGACACATAAAGAAAATGTACAATTCTGTTTACCAGCCTAAACTTAAAGATGATACTCAGATGTGTCGGGATTCCAGTTGCAAAAAAGACACATTTGCTATCCTCATGATGTCCCCAACTGTTCTGAGGCTTAACAGATTTGATTAGATATAATATGATTTGATTTCTTCCTACATGGATTCATATTTCTTTATTAACATGCAGTACTCAGTCAAAAATGTTTTCATTGAAAGGAGGGTAGACAGAGGAAATCAAAGTTTCCTGCAAAGATCTTAACCTAAACTAGAAAATGCATTCCCTGCGGAAAATGCTTGTGAATGCTGAAAAGCTAAATTTCTAAAGCTAAACATCACCCAGTCTAAGTCATGCAATATACACTCTATTAGACGCATAGAAAAAACCTGAATGAAACACTAAACTTAAACAGTGATAACACAAAAACTGTAAAAGATATCATGAAGCTAAATCATTTTCTAATAGCTAATGGTTTTGCGAACAGTTTAAAGTTTGAATGCCATCTGTAGGTAAAAATATGTGGGAGGAGTAGCATTTCAAAGAGTAAGAAGCCTGAAGAGTATTTGGAGATTGCTCCATTGACTTTAATGTAAAATAAAACTTAAAAAAAAGAACAAAAATTTCACACAATAAGAACTCAGTTAGCTTACTGGTTGTCATGCCTGTAAACATTTTGAACTGCAGGTGAGAACTTTGAGGGAATCGCTGCCGCCCTCCTCTGAACCTCTCTTTCTCTTTCCTCCTTCTGCCCAGGCGAGGATGATGACGACGACGAGTGCGGGGAGGAGAAGCTGCCGTCATGTTTCGACTACGTCATGCACTTCCTCACCGTCTTCTGGAAGGTTATGTTCGCCTTCGTCCCGCCCACAGAGTACTGGAACGGCTGGGCCTGCTTCGTCGTCTCCATCTGCATGATTGGACTGCTCACCGCCATGATTGGTACGACGACAGCTGACAAGACCCATTTGAAATTCGAACAGAAGTTCAAGGAATTAAGGAAAAAACTAAATAAGTTACAAAACTTTTTAATGTTTAATGATTTCGATTTTACTGGTATTGGGTGAATAAATAAAAACTTCAGCATCATGATCACAAGACTTTTTTAATTTACAGTACAGTAGTACAGAGTGACAGAAAAGATCTTTAAATATGTTTATTTTCATCTTCATCAGGTACGACTTGACTGCTATTTGTATATAAAAAATATTTAGCATTTTAGAACATTTTAATAGAAGCAGTATTAAGTATAGTGGTGATGATAATGTTCCTTTTATATTATTATAGGGGACCTGGCCTCTCATTTTGGCTGCACAGTGGGCCTGAAAGACTCAGTCACAGCAGTAGTATTTGTTGCATTGGGAACCTCTGTACCAGGTGAGTTTGTATTTGCGCGCACATTCACTGTATGTTTATACATGTGCTGTACTGTATGTTCGCTCTGATATTGATCAATCACTGCCACTGTTTTAATTATCTTAAATATCCGACTATTGGACTTTCCGCCAACTTTAAACAAAGACCTTTCTCTCTCCACATTTGGCATTTAGCTTCGTAATACCTTTATGAGCATGAATACCCTGAGGACCTTAATGTAGGAATAGATTTGTGTTCATCAATGACCCCTAATCAGGGAGTATACCTTGACATTTTCAATTTATTGCTTCAGTTTTATTAGTGGGAGCATTATTTCTCGCATTTCTTTTCTTCAGTCTATCAACTGCAGAAGCTGCTGCATTCCTGGAATAATGATTTTCTAAAAGCCTCAGGGCTCTTTTAAACAGCAATGAAGTAAAATAACTAGATGGTAACTATCACAGGTGATGGACAGAAGAATATATTAAAATATGAAAGGTCCACACATTGTTGACTTTCGCAGAAAACATTGTAACCCCTGAAATGTGGCACAAATGCATGCACAAATGTCAAATTTCCTTGAAAGAAAAAATGTGTGTAGGAAGATGGTTTAGCACAGAACAAAAGGTTTAATATATATCTCACATTTGAGAAATTTTAATATTTAGACGTGTTACACTACAGAGAAGAAATTATGTTTATTTTCTATTTAGCCTTATAAGGGTTGCCCTCACTTTCTTGAGCAGCCAACTAATTCAGTCACCATTGTTTTGGTTGGTAAATACATTTTATGGTTATTTACATTTACATTTATTTATTAGTGGGCTTTGGTCTAAGCACTACATTGCAGCAGTCATTTGCAAAGGAACAATGATAGAGGAAGAGAATATTTACATTTAAATACATGCATTACATGCATCATTTGCAAAGGAACAATGATAGAGGAAGAGAATTTATTTATTAGTGGGCTTTGGTCTAAGCACTACATTGCAGCAGTCATTTGCAAAGGAACAATGATAGAGGAAGAGAATATTTACATTTAAATACATGCATTAGTTGAAGATAATAATCTAACTGATGGTCAACTAAGATTTAAACTGATAATTAATAACTAACTTATTTTATTTTTTGCTTCATTTGAAGTTATTAAACATCCAAACACAAAAATGAGAAAATGTTGTCATGCTGAGGGAGTTTTTGACTGACCCAGTATAGTTTCTAGTCTCTCCAGTGTATATTTACTGTATATGTAGAAGCCTGGAAAGTCAGACAGAAAACAGCATGAATCATCCTCTAAATGTGAAGAATGACAGGCAGCTGCAACGGCTGGCTAAATATGTTTTAACCTTGGCGCCTGTCTCCTGCCTCTGGACACACACACACACACACACACACACACACACACACACAGAACACACATGCAGACATAGCACATGATTGAATGCAAGCTGTATAACATGCAGACATTAACGACTGACAAACTGTAATTACTTTAACGAACAGACTCACACACTCACATATTAAATCTTGAAATACGTTTTGCCCACACACACACACACACCTGTACTGTGACCATGTTATTAGCATAGGGCCATTTGTCATGTCAGGCTCAGGTGGTCTCTGTCCTCCCATTTAGGGAGCTCAGGGGAAAAAGTGATGTATTACATACTATTTTCACACACACAAACATATATGCGCACATACAGAAAATTTAATATTTGAACACACACAAACAGAAATACAAGCTCGCTAATGGTTGCATTTATGGACAAACGCATAAACACACAGCTGCGTGAAACGGAAATACACACACGTCCAAACAATTTGTAGAGCTGCAGAATGGAAACAAAGAGGTTCAGCCTTTCTGAGGCTCTCAGCTTCATTCACAAAACCTCCAGTGGCCCACACACACACACACACACACACACACACACACACACACACACACACACACACACTCACTCACAGAGAAACAGACTTCAAGTTCTGTGGTTATTAGAGTTAATAAAACCCATCCTGTGCTGTTCCATGATGATTAACCTCGTTTATCACAGTTAGCCCCACACATACACACACACACACACAGAAAGAGAAAGGAAGAAGTGGAGGGAGTGGAGCTTTTAAAAGAGAATTAGAAACTCAAGAAACTAAAATTTGTTGTTGATTTGGGATTTAGGCAAAATCTCTGTGCCTCATCACTTTAAGACTTCAGAGTATATTTAAAGATTTCTGTTCATCATTTCATGTTGGACTCAGAAACTAAATGAATACATTTAACCTGAGGAAAATGCAAAGTGGGACTCAATGAAATAAATAGAAATGTATGGCATATAAAAGCACTGTGCAAAAAATGCTAGGTCAGGACAATAAAGAATCTATAGACAATGTATTATTACAATAATTAATCACTATGATATTTCTGGTGAAATATGAAACCTTATAAATCAATTTATTTTTCAAAAAAGAACAGCTCAAAATAAAACTTTAATCGCATAAAGCATAGCTAACGGAGAGACGTCTGGATTCGAATTTATTTAAATAGACTTTGACTAAGGCAGAAGCAGAAGTAAACTGCAGCAGTGTAAAGGACATTAGACAAGAGCATGTTTGACCTTTTCAAAATTTGTCGTGGCAAAATTGCACCTAAACCTCAGGGGCATTAAATACATTTATTCAGGGACATTAAACCAGCATTAAAGTCTTAAGAAAGCAAAAATGGAACTTGCTTACATTTGCATACATCCTGACACAAATCTTTCAGCTGATCCACCAAAATTGGAGAGGATGGCAAAGATCACCAGGAGGATAATCATTAGAAATGTTAAGGGAACATTGTCTGGTTTAGGGAAGAAAACTACTGACACATTTGGTTTGAGAGACTCCAACAAAACATGTGTTTCAAAAGACTCTTATTTTTACAGACTTTCTATTCAACATGGTCTCTGGAAGTTCAAGAGAACATTTATTTATTTCTGTTTATTTGAATAGGCACAGATACAAAAAACATAGATTATTACACAAAGAACAATCCGATGCCTGTATCACAGTGTTTATAGCCATGGCTAATAACACCTGTCCCTAGAAGGGCTTTTAATAATTAAAATAATATAGGAGTCCAATTTTTACAGTGAGTACAATATGGACATATTGTATATGGAGACATCACATAGACTCGTACTAAATTAGCCAATGATCATACAAACATAAATCACAGTGTCTGTTTGAATTTAACAGGGAGGGATTTTAGCTGACTCCATCAGATAATTGTTATGAAACGATTAGTTTGTCATAGCTGTTATTAGTTGAACAACAGACAATTCACTGACAACAAATTTGAATTGTTTAACGAAATGTATCAAGAAAATAGTGTAGCGCAGAAGCGTAGTGCTTCTGCGCCTTAAATTCAAACAGTATCAGTATCACATTATTACGTGAAATTTATTGTTATAACAAGATGTTTTTCACGTTATAACAAGATATTGTCACAACATACAAACTTATCCAGTTATAACAAGAACATTTTCTTGTTATTACAATATAGTATTTATCACGTTTTAACTTGAAAGGTTTCTAGTCATAACAATAAATGATCACGTTATAACATGAAACGTTTCACGTTATAACATGATCAGTTATAGTGTTGTAACATGTAGTCTATATCCAAGACGTTCCACTTCCGGGATTGCTCTCATTCGGACGGAACTCTTTTCGGAAGGTCTGTTTTCGGATGTCTGTTACTCAAGTTAATCAAATTATAGTGTATATGAGCCACATTTTGCAATTTAACCATCCGCACACCGTGTCTTCATTCAAACAGGAGTTTCATGTTCTAACAAGAAAAATTATCATGTTATAATGTGAAACGTTACATGTTACAACACTAATAGTTATCACTATATACATGATCATTCACGTAATAACATGATACTGATATGTTTGTCTTTTTCAGGCGTGGCAGCACTACGCCTCCGTAAGAACATAATACCACACAGTTGAACAAAAAAACAAACTGGAGATTGTGATGTTTTTTGTTTTTTTTTCATTTCATCGACTGATTGATCAAAATAATCATCAATAGTTGCAGCCGCAAAAACCATTATTAAAATATTGGCCAATTGTCAGATTTTTTTTTTTTTGGTTCTGGAAACTCACAGATCTTTGAAAATCGACTTCGACAAACTCAACTCGGTCAAATAAGAAAATCAGAATCATTCAATCTCAATTTTCTCCTTGGCCAATAATTCAAACAAGGTATCACAAGAACTAAGGGCCAGATTTCTGTCACATTTCCTGTAGATTTTTGTGATCCCAAGAGGATGGATCCTAATGTTTTTGATGAGCCTTGATCTTTCCGCTTAGCCACCAACACCACATGCAGAAAGATTGCCAGATTGCCTTGAGCACATTAATTCCCTCTATAAGTCAAGAGGCAAGAGTGAAAATGGAGCAGAAGAGAGAGAACTGAGAGGTGGAGGAGAAAGGATGTAGAGAGGGCAGATGAGGTAATAAGGAGAGAGAGAGAGAGAGAGAGAGAGAGAGACAGAGAGAGAGAGTGAGAGAGAGAGAGAGAGAGAGACTGGTTGATTGACGATAAGGGAGGGAGAGGAAAAGGGCAGAACACTCTCCGGGGAGGCATACTCTCACAGAATGAGCTGCAGAGTAAAACCTGTTTCACACACAAACACACACACACGCTGCTACCGAACATGCAAGCACCCACACACTCACCCACTCAATCAGGCACACAAGCACCCAAAGACCAATTGATGCACACAGACATACACAGGCCTTTGCCAGCTGGTGGAGGCATGGCTCAGCTTGGACCCAGGTGGCATTGTTCACTAGCACACACAGACAGTGTACATGCATGCACTGCACACAGGGACACACACACACACTTGCAGGCAGACAGGTACACATACATAGCGCCTCGATACACACACACACACACACACACACACACACACACACACACACACACACACACACTTACACTTTATACCAGAGATTTATCTTTGCAAGACTCTTTCTTTGGCCCATTGCCTCTCCAATCCTCTTCCAGTCCTCCCATCATCTTCTTTTCCACTGCCAGTTTGGCTGCCACTTCAAGAAAACCCTTTCTTGCATTTTCTCTCCGTTTTTATCTCCTCTCACTGTATCTGGCAGATAAAAGCAACAGGACATGAATGACTAACGAAGAGAAGATGGCAAGATAATTAATGCGAGATAAGGGCGCTAACTGACCATTTGGCTGTTCGCTCAATCTTTGTGCTCTCAGCAACAGCCTATTGTTGAGATTTGGCAAGGTGTCTGCTCCTTTCAGTAGCTCAAGGAGGAGTGTCCCTTGCACCTGCTGTAGTTTGGCAAACATGAAACCAGGGGTAAATGTGGGGACTAAACAGTATAATGCTGATAAGTCATCAGGCAAAGATTTGTTTGCCCTTGCAAACTGAAGTTCCGCCTTGTAAATTATTGATCTTGGACCAAATTCAGCCTGTTCTGGCTGCCAGCGACAGAACACTGTAACAGGATTAAAGATTGTGGTTTCTAATTTAAGGTTCCCTGTCTAAATGTGGAAAACAGGATTTTCATTATAATTATAAGTGTTCTGCATTTATCAAGAGTGTCCTTCTCTGTCAATGAGTTCTTATATACTGTAACTCACAAATGAGTGCATGTCGAAGTCAGGAGTCCAACTGTAAATCTGTTTAACATTTACTTTACACTAAATAGCACGTTGTATTATTAAGGGCAATGCATAGTGACTCTGCTAATGCTTCATCTCGCTATAGCCTTAACTTTCTTAATCAACACTGTAGTGGTTAAATGAGAGAACAGTTATATAACTGTAACGGCAAAGTTTAGTTTGATGGTGATTGAAGGGGAAATGCCAAGTCCAGAATCAAGTTTTCTTCCTCTTGTTTACAACTAAGAGTTGAGGACATGTGCACAATTAAATTGGCCTGGAGGTGGCGCTTGAAGAAAATGTCATACTGTGGTTTCAGTAAAGTCAATATATTTATTTTCCATTAGAGGCATTATCGTCCATACCAAAATGCATGCCAACCTGGACATTAGTTTTGTAGTTTTCTGCTCCAACTTAATGCTCCAATGAAAGAGTGTGGTTCCTGACTTAAATTATTTCCTTCGAAGAGCACAATGTATTTCTACGCTCAGTGCAGAGTTAGGATTAGATATTGAGGTATGTGTGAGTAGAGTAGAAACGTGGGGACGTTATTCGTGTAAAGGATGCTCTAGGACTTTATTCTACTAGTAATATGAACATCGGATTACTTCCCCCAAAACAGAAGTAGAAAACATGGTTGCAGTATTAGTTCAACCCTGTTTACTTTTCATGTTCAAGAACTGCCAAAATCACTGTAACAATCTGTCAAGTCCTGCTCTCTCACTGTTAGATCTTCTTGTTTGCAGATGACCTACACTGCCCTACAAAGGCAAAATGCCGTAACATCATGTTTGGTCAAAAATTAGTTAATGTCATTTTTGGGTTATTTGAGACCTCCTTTATCATGTGGATACATGTTGTGAGTCAATTTGATTGTTTTAACGAGAAAATAAAGAGCTATGACAGCCGTAACATCCCAAAACGAGAAACCATACGCCAAACGCCGTAACAGCTGTTAAGGCTCTTTGCCTTTGTTCCGGCACCCTGAAGTTGAGTTAAGGTGTTCTGACTTTGTTTAGCCAGGCATCAAGAGAGATGTTACTGTGCCGCCGTGATGTTACTGTACTCTGGCTTTGTCATACTGTCAAAGTTTGCCGCTTTTAATTGTCACCAAACCACATAACATACACACGACACATCTTTGAAATAAAGTGGCAATGGTTCAGATCTGTCAATGTCAGTGACAGCCCGGAGCTAGCTAAATTTAATCTGTGTCACGTAGAGCTAACGTTGATGCTGACACACCTCGTCAATTGGCGGAGCCTCACATCAGATGCCGAAAACCAATTATTAAATACACAGGCATCCTACCTTTCCATGCAATCCGATATAATCCATGTAATATATAATCCATAGCAATGCACGTCATCTGCTGTATCCACAACAATCCATACGTGTTTGAACCATATTTCCTTCTTGCAGGTGTTCATGTCAGATCTTACACAAATCCATAATAGCACTAAGCTAGTTATCGCTAACGTCCGTACAAATTAGGCTAACCTAAATGGTCGGTCAACTCTGTCTATGTTATCTCAGAATTAAAAAGTAGTAATCCAAGTCGAGTTCGTTGACTGTGCATCTTGAGCAGTTTGGTGGCCCTTAACCCTTAACCAGGGGCGATTCTAGGATCAGACCTTTAGGGGGGCTCAGTCCCTAATGAGAATATGACACGGATACAGTGCCTTGCAAAAGTGTTAAACATAATATATTCATTGTTAAACAATAAATATACCTTTGTATTCAATTATAATTAAATTATCTTTATTGAGAAAATATTTCATTCATACTGTACATAATGTACTGCAAAGTAACTTGATGTGCTGATGTGGTTCCCTAAATACTATAAACTTACAGTATAGCAAGGCACTTTTAAATGATCATCCATTGAGTAGCATGTGTTGATAGAATGTGCGAATCCTGCCCAAATTTGATCTGTCTCCCTCCTTTTCTTCCTCTGCCCAGATACCTTCGCCAGTAAGGTCGCTGCTACCCAGGATCAGTATGCAGATGCATCCATTGGTAATGTGACAGGCTCCAACGCTGTTAATGTCTTTCTGGGCATTGGGGTGAGTCCAGCTCATTTAAACATTGATTCATTAATTAATTCATAGCTGGTGTAAATGCAGTGGTGCTTGTCATACTGCAGTAGTAGTATTTACTAACATATATTTGTAATAATTCATATGTTATTTTGTGAGTGCTATTCTTTAATGCTGCCACTGTTATAGACAGTCACATTATTCAGTTTGATTCTGCTGATGTTTGACAGGTGGCGTGGTCCATCGCTGCCATCTACCACAATAGCAGGGGAGAGGACTTCAGGGTGGATCCTGGCACACTGGCCTTCTCCGTCACGCTCTTCACCATCTTTGCCTTTATCGCCGTCGGAACGCTGATGTACCGGCGGCGGCCAGAGATCGGTGGAGAGCTGGGAGGGCCCCGAACATCGAAGGTCCTGACCTCCATGCTGTTTTTTAGCCTGTGGCTCCTCTACATCCTCTTCTCCTCACTGGAGGCCTACTGCCACATCCAGGGCTTCTAAGATGACAGGAGATGACGAAGAGAAGGGTGGGACAGAAGGAGAACGTGGAGCAAAAAAACCAAGGGAAGGTGGATGAATGGATGGATTTGGAAATTAAAGCAGTCTCATTGATCGATCACTCCCTCCCTTTACGCAATAGATTAAATGACGGATGAATGGATGGGTGTAGAGATGAAGAAATGGAGGACACTTAATTAAAGCATCTATAAACAGAATGGAAGAAAAAAACAGATGCTTGAAAGGAGGACGGCAAACAGGAAAATCATAGGAATATGGCCTAAAAAGGAATAAACTAAGGAATATGTTATTTTTGTCTTTATCTATAAATCCAAACCAATCAAGTTGTCTTACCCCCACCCCCGTTTTAAAAACACTAAAACGAATCCCCAACACACACAATGTGTCTCGGCTGGTTCGACCATACAGAAATGAAGAAAATTAGTTTTAACAAAACGAGGAGCAGAATGTTAAACTAGACCGACACACAGCTCCTAGGTTGTGTGGCTTCAACAACAGCAATCCTATTAATCCCCCTCCAGTTGGAGCAGTGCTACTCCCCCGTCCAACTACAGTAACAGGCCCGAGTGAGACAGAAAAGGACAGAATAACTTTATCAGTATGTACATGCATGACCAGACGATACCGAAAACACAATCAGAAGAAACCGGATATATTGCCACAACTGTTTAATGACAACAAACTGTGTGTGTGTGCTGGTGTGTGACCGTGTGTTTCTGTGCTTGTGTGTTGTGGGAAGATGGTCAAGTACTGTGAAAAGAATTGCCTCTCGTTTTGCTGTCGCTGCGTGCGATGGTTTATGCTTTCGTATTTGAGGTCTTTTTGACTCCCACTCTGCCAGCCTGTAGAAATGCTGGGTAAGACTCTTTTGCCGGAAGGCACGTTCAATGAAATGAAATGTTTTGAACATCACTGAGGTTTGAAATGTAAATACAAAGAGCTGAACGTACATTACAGCTCCACTATTTTCCTTCTGAATGTCTTGGTTACGCCATGCGCTCCTAAAAGGGCCCTCGTTCTGTTGCTTTATACAGTAGATGTAAATGATTTAAGGTCTAATATGAATCAAGAAAGGTTAGTGTGCTTTTACCTTTAATAAGGCCATGTCTGAGAAGACAAAATGGCCACTCTACCGTTTAAAACTGTTAGAGCAACTATTATCATTGCATATATATATAGGTTACTCTTATGTGTTTTTTTGTTTTTTTAAACTGTGGAATTCTGTTACCTGAGATTCCCACCATCATGTGTCAATTGTAACATGGCAATAGACTTTGCAAACGTAGGTACCGTCCTCTGTGAAACCTCATAGGCTCACCGTTGCTTAACTGCCTCTGTCATTGTTTTTCTCACTTTGATGCAGCTTTCCCATTGGTTCACACATCAGCTTGTGTCATCATCCCTGTGTCTCTTAAGTACCTCCCCCTGGCTGGTCAGTGGACCAATCCAAATCCTCAAGGGCTTTGTAAGAAACAACCACTAATCCCTAACCCAGACCCTTGATTTATGATTCTTCGCGTAGATTGGTCTTCAGGGGGCTATTTAACAGAGATTTATGTTCCTTAACATTATGCACCAACTGCCCAGATGTAAGGATGCTTCTTCAGTGTGGCTTTCAAAGGAAAAAAAGACTACATGACAGCTTCATTGAGTGCAGAATTATCAGACCAAGTAGCCAGAGTTACCCTAATATTGGCAAAAGCGACCTGATGATCCAAAGTAATCAGTCGGACAAGGCTTCAACCTTTTTTGAACTTTTTCCCAGTTCAAAGACTGCCTATAAATTGCAGTCAGCCTTATTCCAAATTAAACCATCCATGCAATGTTCTTTCCCGGGCCGCCTCCACTCTACTTCTTAAATATACTACCTTTCAGTCAAGTGGATCATGAAGGCCTTAACCCAAAGGAAGCAATAAACGTCTGACTTTATATTGTTTCCTTTTTTAAGGGCAAGTGTTTGCTCTTGACGGAAGAACTAAAATGTAATCTACGTGATTCACTGCTTCACGCCAGTTCTTGGAAATAAACCACTGACACTTTACTTCAGCAGCCAGTTTTCAGTCTTAACATATGAGCCATCAGATGAAGGAATTGAAGTATTTGCTGTTGTTGGAGAAGGAGGCCTACTAACAGATATGGATAAATACTGTAGGGACATCTTGCTTGTTGCTAGTAAATCTAAACTCAGACAAACAGACCCTGTTTAACAAGCTCACAGATGTTCTTGAGACAATTGTTTATAATAAAGAAAATGGCATAATGACATTTTCTTTACACCCTTTTCAAATGGCTTTCCCTCTAGGACCTGTATCACAAAGTGAGTTCAGTTCAGTCAGGCTCTCTTTGGGTTACATCGGTGATTCTGGATAACCAGTCTTGAGTTCATAACCATGACACGTAACATTAACAGATCAAAAGGAGCATGCTTAATATGAGATGTTATACTTTATTTAGAATCATTATCTGATTAGGTATGCAAAAGATTTTCTATTCACAAAGTCACCTTATGCTTTCACTTAATGGCACTAATGGAACTAGTTTGCAAAGAATAGCTATCGGACCAATCACTGTTGAGAATCAGGACAAGACAGGAATTAAAGAATTTTAGCACAATATAACAGTAAATTAATTATTATTATTATTATATTAACAATATGTGGTCAATTAGCTTCCAGCTTTAGGTCAAAAGTCCTTTTATAAAGCCAGAGTAGATGTTTCCTTTCTCTCTAATTATAATTGATTCTACTGGTGTGCAAACATGTTGCTCTACTTTTATGGTACAGTGCTTTAGTCTTTTTAGTTGTGCAGCATAAGTTGCCATGTTGATCTAGCCCAATCAAATGTGAACCATTCCTGATACCAGAACGCCTTGGTTCAGCTCAAAGTGTAACTGACTAACCACTAATCTCACTTTATAATACAGGCAATAATAGGTTCTATAATCAAGTTATTCAGCGTCATTTTATTAACTAACACATCGTCTCAGCCCTCTTTTAAATGAATTTTGAGCTTGAATTTTACCAAAAGTCAATGTGCATGATAGGACAGGAGATTTTCATTTAGAAAATTGTGCTAATGGCTTAAAAGGTAACTAAGGGTTCTGTAAACAGTAGGTGTGCTGTTTCAGGACACAAGCTACCAAACAGGCTCTCAAGCAACAGTCAAACTTCTTTGGAAACGCTTGTGAAGTGCTGGGCTAGCTAGTAAACATGTATCAATTAAACTGCAAAAGCAACAGACAGAGAAACTGACCCAGACTTTAAAGCAACACTATGTAACTTTTCCCGCTTCGGTCCCCCTACAGGTTCTCTCATTGGAACTACAGCTGCAGCTAAAAGTTACATAGTGTTGCTTTAACTGGCTCAGAATCTTCTTTCATTAATAGACAGACAAGATATATATGCTGAAAAATTTCTGGCCAAACGAAACACATAAAAGGGTCTCAAAATCCTGTCCTGAAATATTTGTAGAATATAAATCGTCAAGCCTATCTCAACTGTCGGAGAGGTTTACACTTCAGACTGTTAACTATTTTACTCTAAAACCACAGAGATCTCAAAGTTCACAAAACTTACTGTATAAGTAGGCATTCTAAAAGTCCATAGTTTATTGAATGGCACTATATGCATCTGAATTGGCCATAGTTTTCCTGCTGATGTTGTGTTTTTTACTTGATGTATATTATAATAAATAGTATTCTAAATTCTATTCTATTTCATCTGTAAAGTAAGTAGTCGGGGCTAGTTGTAATCCATTTAAAACTTGTCACAGACAGCTTGCAATCCCTGTGAGAGAGTAGAGCTGAGCAGAGCCTTGGATTGGATGAGTTTGGCAAATTCACAGTATCTTGAGGACAAGTTATATATAATAAATGTTCTAGGTTTTGTAACCTGGCATATATTACTGATTCACCAAATGATGCAGCAAATGTAATTTGCAGCCAGGGTCATCTAGCAACTCTGCGTTGGCTTGCGAGCTGGAAAAACCAAACTCTAGTCAGGCCAATCACATCGTGTATAGAGTCGGTGGGCGGGCTTAACATAATGACGGCAGAGTCGCGACGGTTCCGTGTGAATTCCCTGCTACTTGAAAACAACGACGATGGCTGCTGCTGGCGAACAGCGGTCTTTCGAATTGGCTTTGGCCGCGACTCTGGAAGACTTGGAGTTAAGCTTTTCTTTGTGAAAAGAACAAAGAACGGCACTGAAGTCATTCTTAAAAAAGGAAGATGTGTTCAGAGTTTTGCCAACCAGATACAGCAAAAGTTGAATCTATCAACTAGTGTTGCTCTGGTTGGTTGTAGCGCTATCCTATTGCGTGCAGAGGGAATTTGAAAGACAACGGTTTATCCTCATATTGAGCCCTGCCAATGGTGAGTTCCCAGACTCAACATCTTGATGTGGGTCTGGCTTGTCAGGCTACCTGGAATAGAGAACCACTCCAGAATGAAAATTCCAGTATTTGATGCTACACAGAGGTCCAGCAGCATGACTTGCATACTGAAATCTGGCCAAACTCTAATAAACAACTCTAATTTATGCTCTGTAGCATGCAAGCTTTTGTTATTTGCAGCACCAATGTTGCGCAATTTGGGAAAAAAGTAAAAAACAAAACATTTGTATAAACTCTTGACACTCAAAATGAAGTATAAATTAGATTTTACTTAGGCTACTTATTACTTGTATTTGCCAAACTCTGCACAATGTACGGTTCTCCATTAGAGTAGCTGTTCTCTTGTGAAGGCCTTGGAGTGGCAGTTTACCCCTGTTTTGCCAAAGGGAAATCTTTCTATCAGAAACTTACAATTTGCAGTCTGGACTGTAAAGGGTTTTCTAACCAATGGAACTTTCTTAAAACACCAAATATTATTCATATTTCATTAACACTTTGAAAGGAGACTTGATGTTGTCTTAACCTAACCAGAATCTTTCTATTTAAATTTGAATGCATTTGTCTGTTCACTGGCATGGAGATTAAGGTTTATACACTGTAAAAAGTAATGCTAGCTTGTGCAAAAAAAGAAAAAGAAAAGAAATAACATTGTGGAAGACATTGTTTGCAACACTTTTTGAGTAACTTCAACAGGGTTTAAATTATCTTTGATATTGCTAAATTAGGTTGGATTTACTTCAAATGTGCCCGCTGTGTAATTTGTCAGAGTGAACTTGCGCAGGAATGAAAAGCTTGCAGTAATGTAGTGGTTTGCATCTAATTAGTTTGCTGCACAATTTTTTCAGAAGCTAACATTTGTCATTGATGGGAAGTTAGTTTCTTTTGCTACACCGGCTTTGTTGCACCATCTCAGTGTATCTACCTTGACTTGAAGGCTAGTCTGGCGTGAAGCTAATGGCAGATTATTGACAGCTGTTCCAAGCCCCACAAGGTTTCGACAAAGGTGGGAAGCTAAACACGGTTAACAAAATGTTACCTGCGACTAGCAAGTTTGAACGCTTTACCTGCCGTGATTGTAAGTGACCAGATTCTTTCTTTTCAAAAGCAACTTCTTCAGGCAAAGAATCACGATAGCACTTTTGTCGTTCGAATTTAGCTTCCTGCCTTGGTTTGAATTTTGAGGTTTGAAGGGTCAATGGTTAGCCAGGCCACCGCTGTAAATATAACACTAAGTGCAAGCAATTGTAGAAAAATGAACTGTAGACTACAGTAGACTTTTGTTTATTCTTCTGTGCTGGGGTTTGAAGAAGTGGGCAGGGTTTTAAATGAAGGAAAAGCTTTGCACTGGTTCTTGTCGCTTATGTGAAACGGCTACTATGTTGTTTCGTCGAGTACTAACAAAGTTGCTTCTGAAATAAACAACAACAACCAATTTTTGGACTGATGTACACAATAATAACGTTGTACCTGATGTAAAAGAAAAAAAAATAGTTGTGAATCAGTTGTGAACCATTAACAATTTTGCTTCTGATGTAAGGATTGATGTTGCATTTCCGTTGCCTTGTTCACTTCTTAAGTGACTGTCTGACAGACTGAGGAATAAATGAATGCAACAGCCAACAGACAGCCAAACGAAAGGAAGGAAACAAACACCCCTGCTGGTACAAGCTGAGCGACCTCATGCTGAGACGTTGCTACGGCACTTAATGTACTGTTGAAAAAAAAAAAACATTACCAGAGCTATTCTCTACCCTTGAAGTAACATTTAACAAGTACAATGTAAAATGACGATGATAAAGGGAGGAAGGAGGAGAAGGAAGACGAGGAGGAAGAAGATGAACATTAAAGAAAAAAAATAACATGAAGTTACAGCCATACATTGATTTCTGGGTCAGTGAGATTGAAATGGACTTCTCCTGCCCAGCATGTGTATTGTTATGGTGTCTACCTGTCCCTCTGTGTCTCTCCCCTCTTCTTCTCTGTCTCTGTGCTGCCAAAGTAACCAAAACAAACAGCAAACCTTTCATTCAGTCTTTTCTTCCCTTCTTCCCAATTCCCGTTTTATCCTCCGTCTCCCTATGCCATGTTTTCCATATTTTGGAATGTCAATGTGCTACTTGTTGACACTGTGCATGAATGATAACATGTCTGTATATAGTTATAGAGAATTGTATCCCATTCCCCTGGTGTTGACAAAAAATGGTTTGAATGTTGTACAGATTCTGGTTTTCTGTTCATCTTTTATTCTGTTCAGTTACATTTTTTAATGTATGTAGAGCTTAAAAACAATATGTTTTTAATTTAAAGGAAGACATAACTTGCACATTATTGATGAAATTATTACTAAGGGTTTTTTGTTAAAAAGGCAATATCTGCTGTTATTGAATGAGAGATGAGATCTTAAAGGAGTTATGTATCTTAATTAAATAATCTATACGGAAGTTGCATGGGTTATTTGTACAAAAAAAAGACACTGCTTGCTACTTCTAATACCATGGCTGAATTCTCTGACAGAGGGTGAGGAATACTGTATGTAGTACATCTAAAGGTTATTTTGTCATTAAAGAAATAATAATAATATTGTGTATATACTGTACAGTGTTACAAGTGAGGTGGACTATATGGCCATCACGCTAACCGTTGGGAATTAATTCTACATATTTATTTAAAGGAAACTAAACACTCATACACTCAAGAATGACATATATTGCCTTTTTGGAAAAGTTGTAGTTTGCTTAAAGTTTATCTGGCTTGCTCTTTCTTCTCACTCATTCTCTTTCTTCTTCTTTGGCTGGTTTATCTGTCTTTTTTTCATTCATCTCTCCTGTGGTCTTTTATTTTTTTCGATTGGAGGGGTGGTTTCTATTTTAGATGAGTTTTGTCAATCTCTTCACTGCTGATTCTGACTTATCCCACTGACTCAACAGCATCTCTAAACCTGCTTGTATTCGACTGTTTTCTATGTATGGCTACATATCAGTACAATATATCTGTCTAGGTCCCCATCTGTTTGAGTCCTTTAAAGGATCATTTGTCATACTTGAGTCCCTGATTCAGATTTTTTTGCTTGCTAAATCCATCTTTTCATCTTTCTTTCCTTACTCCCTCCTTTGCTCCAGCACATCTTTTTCCACCTCCACACTTTTTTCCCTCCACCCATCCTTTTCTTTTTTCCTATGCCCTGCTCTTCGCTCTCATAGGGTGTAGTTGGGAAATTTCAGTTTGTCAATTTTATTCGGTGTGTATTTTAATATGGAACAATAACCGCAACAGTTATAATGTTGGTAATAATGAAGATAATATTTTTCTTTCTATGTCTTGATTAATGTTTATTTTTTATTTTTTGCGCTGTCCTATGTGTGCCTGTGTTAATTTAGTTGATTTCTATTAATTTTTGTTCAACACCAACTGATCGGAGGAAAGTTGATGTATGTGTGTTGCCACTAACTGTGACTGCTCTCCATGGTACTTCTGATAAAACTAATAAAATAAAGTTTGGGATACCCTGTTTCAGAGATCCTGTGAGTCCACTGCCTAGTCTGTGTGTGTGTGTGTGTGTGTGTGTGTGTGTGTGTGTGTGTGTGTGTGTGTGTGTGTGTGTGTGTGTGTGTGTGTGTGTGTAGAAAAAGGGGTGCAGATAAAAATGAAAAATCCAGTTCATTGTAGATTAATTATATCTGCATTGATGCTCTCAATTTGTTTGTTTGACTAGAAGTATGTGTGTGTGTGTGCGTGTGCGTGTGTGTGACATTCAATCTGTATTGAAAAGCTTTACATAATATGAAAGCTTAATTATTATGCAAATTTGCATTAGGTTTTACACTTTCATTTAGTGGAAGTAAATGGCCAACCACCTCTTTTGTGTGTGTCTCGCTCTCTCCCTCTATGTGACACTCAACCACCCGTACAAACAAACATCCATTTTCTTTTATACAGTATGTTCCGACTGTCAGTGCTGTAAATGACATTTGTCTGAATGGCTGACATTTTATTGTGTAACTGTCATCTGACTTGTTCTGTCATTGTGTCAGAGATGGAAGCAACGGCAGCACCACTGTCTGTTTTTTCATGTGTCATATGAAAAAATAATGAATGTGCATTGTCTCCGTCTGCGCTACTGCTTTTCCCTTAAACACATATTGTAGAGGCTAAGCCCAAGCTTTAAGCCCCTGAGGTGCTGTTCCACGGGTAAAGTAATTGACCCACTTTTTACCTTTTTGATCAATGAAAGTCCAAGTCATATTTGCAGTTAAAACCTTTGGTTCCATTTATTTCCATGATATCTTAGTTGGGTTTCCAGACAAATCACTGCTTGTATGTATGCCTGTGTAGTGTTGTGGTGTTGGTGTGCGTGTGGTCAAAAACTGTATGTGCTTCCGGGTTGCACCAGAGGAACCAATGATTGGTTCCTATTTATACCAAGGGCACTAATTGGCTCTTACACATATATTCACCAGACTTACTGTCAGAGAAAATTCAAAAGAGATGAATAATTAATTAGTATTAAACAAAAAGTTCATTTTAACCTACCTAGGGATAGAACATTAAAGAGAATTAAATGTTTGACTAATGGAATAATTAGATCTGCTATCTATATCGTAGCAGATGTGAATAAATTGAATAGTACAATGAGGTTCTAGTTTTAATCAAATGCACAGCTTTAGTTTCGAGTAGTACCTACTGTATTATTTAGCATATCACGTTTGTGATTTGTATGTTACAGGGTAAAAGAGTTGTTTATCCTGAAAGATTTTACTCCTAATATTCTCCATTAATTTCCATTGCACACAAAGCCAAAACAATTATTAAAGTATATATATATATATATATATATATATATTCTGCATGCATTTTCCGCTTCCTTCCGCTTTCTTTATGTTGGAATTTTAAATTCGGTGGATATATGAGGATTATTGTTGACTGCTCCTCAGATCTCTGCATGTAAATTGACATAGCTAGCTGAACTATCTGTTCAATCTGAGTTTTCTCTCGCACAACTATTTAACAGCAGCTCTGTGCAGAGTTTAGCACCGCCCATGACGATTCTGATTGGTTTAAAGAAATGCCATTAAACCAGAGCACGTTTTCCTCACATCCCCAAATGCTATGTGGAGTAGCCAGACCCTCCATCAACGCGCTTTGAAGGAGGCATAGTCGAAGGAGAAGGTGAAGGCGGTAGCTGAGTGGCCCACTCCTACCAACCGTAAGCAGGTGCAGCGGTTTCTTGGTTTTGCTAACTTCAACCGCAAGTTTATCAGGAGCTTTAGCACTGTTGCTGCCCCTCTTCATGACCTCACGTCTGTTAAGGTGCCTTTCCAGTGGTCTCTGTCTGCTGAACAGTCGTTAGCTCGCCTGAAGAGGAGTTTCTCTACTGCCCCTGTGCTCATTCTGCCGGATCCTCATCGCCAGTTTGTGGTAGAGGTGGACGCTTTGGACGTGGGTGTTGGTGCCGTCCTGTCTCAACGTTCCTCTGAGGATGGGAGACTTCATCCCTGTGCCTTCCTTTCCCGCAAGCTGTCGGGGCCAAAAAGGAATTACCACATGGGAAACAGGGAGCTATTGGCTGTTAAAGTGGCTCTGGAGGAGTGGCGCCACTGGTTGGAGGGAGCAGAGCAGCCTTTTTTGGTGTGGACAGACCACAAGAACCTGGAGTACCTACGCTCGGTTAAGAGACTGAATGCACGTGAGGCGAGGTGGGCTTTATTCTTTACCAGGTTTAACTTAAACCTGATGCTTTGTCTCGCCTGTTTGACCCTGACCCGTCTCCCTTAGCTCCTACTAACATTTTGCCTGACACCTGTATTATAGGGGCTGTTACATGGGAGGTGGAGGTGAGGGTTAAAGAGGCATTGGAGGGTTTAAATGTTCCCTGGATCCAACAGGACCATGTTCGTGGTAAAGCAGCACTTCTGGTGGCCATCCATGAACACTGAGGTTATGGATTATGTTGCAGCCTGTCCAGTCTGTGCTCGGAACAAGACTTCTCGCCAAGCGTCTGTGGGTCTTCTACAGCCTCTGCCAGTTCCCAAACGACCGTGGTCGGACATTTCCCTGGATTTTGTCACTGGCCTACCCCCTTCTGACGGTAACACTACCGTTCTTATGGTAGTGGACAGATTTACTAAGATGGTTCATTTCATTCCTCTGCCGAAACTACCCTCCGTAAAAAGAGGTTATGCTCTCCCATGTTTACAGACTGCATGGATGACCCGCAGATGTGGTGTCGGATCATGGTCCCCAGTTTGTCTCGCAGTTCGGGAGGGCGTTCTGTACACTGATTGGGGCCTCCGTCAGCTTGTCGTCTGGATATCATCCTCAGTCCAATGGACAGACGGAGAGACTCAACCAGGATATGGAGATGAGTCTTCACTGTCTTGTCTCCCGAAACCCAGCCACATGGTCCAAGCATCTGCTGTGGGTGGAATATGCCCATAACACCCTGCCCTGCTCATCCACCGGTATGTCCCCATTCGAATGTGCCTATGGTTACCAACCCCCCTTGTTTCCTGCACTCGAAAGAGAGGTTGGGGTTCCTTCTGCTGTGGCTTTGGTCAGACGTTGTCGACGAACGTGGACGAGGGCTCGTCAGATTCTCATGAGGAGCTTGGATGTGTACAAGAGGCAGGCCGACCGGCAGAGGTCTGCAGCACCACATTATCGTGTGGGACAGAGGGTGTGGCTGGCTACCAAGGACTTACCACAACGCACTGTCGTAAGTTGGCTCCTCATTTTGTGGGTCCTTTCCCTGTGTCCAAAATTATTAATCCTGTGGCCGTTATGTTGAAGCTTCCCAGATCCATGAGGGTTCACCCCACGTTCCACGTGAGCAAGGTCAAGCCTGTCAAAGAAAGTGTTTTGGTGCCTGCCACGCCTCCTCCTCCACCTCCTCGCCTCATTGCCTGGGGTCCCGTCTATACTGTCCGGCGACTCTTGGCAGTTCGGAAACAGGGCCGTGGATGTCAGTTCTTGGTGGACTGGGAGGGTTACGGCCCAGATGAGAGATCCTGGGTCTTGGCCAGTAACATCCTGGATCCCAGTCTTATTCAGGATTTCTACCTGCTCCATCCTGAGGTGACAGGGCCGGTTCAGCCTTAGAGGGAGGGGTACTGTCATGTTCCTGCTTTTCTTCTGTGTTTTGTTTGTTTATTTGCACTTCCTGTTTTATTTTGAAATCATCAGTTACTCTCATTTCAGGTCTTCCTCCCTTTGTCTGTTTTCCCGCCTGTGTGATTACCGTCCCCGCCCCTAATGTGTTTCACCTGTTTGTTTTCAGCTTCCCCAGTCCCCATGCATAAATACTCACCATTCCCACTTACCTGTGCCAGAGTGTAGTCATACGTAAGTCACTCTTTCCAGCGTTTTTTCCAGTGTTTGTTTTCCCGGTGTTTATTCAGCTATTGCTTTGTTCCTGACGACGATTTTTGCCTGCCACTTTTGTACCTTCGCCTGCATTTGTTCTCTGAACAATAAAGACCCTTACCTGTGATTCCTTGTTTTGAGTCGTGCATTTGAGTCCGCCATTGTACCGTGTCACTGAGAACCTTGTAAGTGTACAGACAGTTTATCATTATTTATAAAAGATGCGGGCGCCATCTTGGGAAAACAGTCACGACCAGTCGAATGACGAATGCCGTGATTAAGCTATGTTACTGGTTACTGGTTGCACAGCGTTCGTCGTTCGACGAGCCTTGTTAGTGGTATAGAAAAATATAAAAATAGATTAATTTTGCGTACCCCGATGACTAGCGTTATAAGCTAATTAGCGGTTTGCGCTAAAAGTGGTCACATTCGATTAGCATGAAAACATATCCCAGAGAACGGTCGACTCTGTACCCATGTGTTATTAACCCCTAGGTTCATTTTGTGCCGGATTTGTGCTTTAAGCCTGTACCAAACACTCAAAAATGGGTCCAAAGCTGGCCCAAATATCTCAAGTGCAAATGGTCCTGGCAAGCTCAGGTAAAGCTGCAGGCCTCAATCCTGTCCTCCTTTCACTTACATTTTATCCCTTTGGTCCAACAACTCATTCCAAAAAATGTGGCTCTGGCTTGCTACCTGTTTGATATTCTTCTCTAGTCACTCTTTTACTTTAACTTCCTGCAGTTGGCTTGCACCCAGGAAGTAGTGTGTAGTCAGCTTTAATATAGCATTTGTGCTGGGAGCTACCTGCCCTGGTTCAGAGAGGCTTACAGAATTAATAGAGCGTAGCATTAGTTCAGTCACAGCACTGAAGTCGCACTTGCATTAACTGATTGGCATCATACTCTCACAGGTTTAGGCCTATAGCACGGTAATTGACACAATGCTGTTCGCTGCAGCAGCTCCCTCCACCATTCCAATCTATTCCTTGTGTGCTATATTTGCTTGCTTGGTATTGTTTATTTGTCACACAATTTATGTTTAGGGGGGATTAGTTCTCTAGCAGAATCCTCATGGCTGCCTAGATTCTAAAATCTAATCGTGTTACCATTTTCAATCCTTTGATGTAAATGTCAAAATTGTCAGACACAGATTGCCTGTAAACACTGTTAATAATCCACAGTTAGCTGAACCAACTGAACTGAATTGAGGGAAAAAACTGAGGGCTGACCTTTTTCAAGCATTTGCTGTAAATAACAGCACACTTCTTTCAAACTTCCTGGTAAAGTGGAGGGTCAAAGTCAAGTTTGGCTGTGAAAATTACAACCTGCAAAGCTTTTAAAGATAAAGTAAATGGTTATGGATAGAAAGTTACCCAGCTGGTCAGTAGAAAGCCTTTACCATCCATCTGACATGGATGAGTTGTGTTTGGTTCTTCTCTTTCTCCCATGCTGCCACTGTGATGGATCATGCACATTCTCTGTGTGCAGAGTGATGAATTCTTCCCATCACAATTTAATCCTTTTTTTATTTTATTTTATCATAAACAAGTTTGTCTAGTATTTGTGAGTTTAAATTGCACAAGAATTTGGTGAGACTTTTTTTTACTGCTTGCAGAATGTGTCTGTATGAGTGAATCAGCAAAAGAGACTATTTGTTGCAGTGTGATTTATGCTGTTGTTTCTTGTGTACAGGTGTTTGCCTTGACTCTATTTATTACCTACCTGCTGCTTTTACTGTCTAAAATCTCATTATGCTGTCACATTTGATTTCTAGACAGGTATTTGTCTGGACAGCCTCTGCTCGCAGGTTAGAATGCTGGGTAATTAGTTTGAATTTATGTCTGTATGTGTGTGTGCATGCTGCTCCTGAATACAGAATAATGTCTTAACCCTTGTGTTGACTTTGGTTCACATTGACCTGTTTTCAATTTTTGTTTTATATCAGAAAATATGGGACGTAGAAATGAGTGCTGAAAATGTGTAGAAAAAAAATGTAACAATTTAAAACATTGGAAAAAGCAAAAACAAACTGTGAAAAAAGGCGTCAAAAACGTCGAAAAAGAAAAGTGTTTTTTTCAAGGTTGACGGGAAGACAACACAAGGGTTAACTGTCAGAAAGTCTCTGTTGGCAGTCAGACAACGCACAGCCAGAGAGATAACAGGACCAGCCTTGATTTTCTCTCCACTGTTCACTCCTCTTTGTTTTAGCTGTCTGTCAGTGCTCAACCAAAGCTTGTACACTATAAGGTCCAATATGTAATACTGACAGCTAGCGTTTAAAAGTTACTGCATTCCAAATACTGGATAGAGTCGTCTCCCCCACCCCCTCCTCCCCAGACTCGAAGTTCACGGAGGTTGCCAGGTTGAGAACACAGCATACCTTCAAGTAAAGTGTAACCGATGCTAGCTATGCTGACAGTCATAAAAGCCCGTGCTGACGTGGAGCTTTGTACCTGACTGACAACCACCCTATCTCAGCTTAAAATTACGGCAACAGCCACTAAAAAACACCACTACGTCGTCGTCCTCTCTACCCGACTGACAGACACTTCCTCGGCTTAAAATTACGGAAAAAACGCTAAAAACAGCGCAAACTCACGGTCCTCTCTACCGATTTACAGCCATCCTTCCTTGGCTTAAAATTACTCACCGTTTGTCGGCTACAGCTGCTGAACAGGCTAACATTACACGTTATAAACAGCCGTGGCCTGCTTGCCTGGTCCTCCGGTAACGTTAGCAGTTATGGCGTGAGGGATCACTTTACTGGCTGTGTCTTAATTGTTTTGCGAGTAACTAACTCAAGTAATGTTACTTTATAAAATTCAATGTGAGTACACAAATGTTGAAATGGCATAAAATGCCCATCCCTTGTAGCCGTGATAAATTAGCCTGAAGCTAATGCTTACCTGTTCAGGAGGAACTTAACCAACTCTGCATCCTTTTGGGCTCAAAGCTGTCTCCATCTTTCAAATACATCTCCAATATTTACCTGGGGTTCGTTACGTCTCTGGTCATGCAACTGTTAGAAACATGCCATGTTTTTTTTAGGTTGGGTAGAATCTATCTCCATTGATCCCATTGTTTGTTTGCTGCCTCCATGGCTGTACTACAGCTGTAGCGCGCTGGGTTTGCATTTGGGGCAACCCAGTCCGGCAACCCAGTCCGGCTGTCAGAATGGGCAGTTGATACCAACACACAGGCCAAAACACAAACAGACATTCTGTCACAGATCATAAATTTCAAAGGAGAAAATACTGGCTTTAGCATTTGTCAGAAAACATAGTATTTCAGCTTAGCATGTTACCTTAATATCTGATGACATATTGTGGTCATTTTTGGATTTAATACAGTAAATAAATGACATACTGCACCTTTAAAGTAGTTTTTTTTAAGAGACTTTTGTCCTCTTTCCAGGTTTCCATGGTGGCTCAGGTCTGTTTGGCGGCACCTGGAAGTTGCTCAACATCCTTCCAGATTCATATTCTTCATATATGCTTACAATTAGAGATGCACCGATTGACCGGCCAGTGACCGGAATTGGCCGATTTTCACATCATCGGCCATGACCGGCGACCTGCCGGTCAGTCTGACATATGCCGATTTTATGCCGGTCAAATGCACTCGGGCGCCGCATGACTTACATCGCGCAACAGCAACACCACACGTGCACATGCAGGGTTTCCGCTATATGCATGTAGCAGCGGCACACTGCTGCTCCATCAGTTGTTTATGAAATGTCATACAGTCGTAATTATACACGGCTTGAACAGTCAGCCGCTCTCTCTCTCTCTCTCTCTCTCCCCTCTGAGGCCGCACTCACGCGGGTCCCGTGAAATATGACAACTACAGTTTATCGGAAAATAGCGTTGGGCACACTGACTTTGATGAATTACTGTTTATCAGATCCCAGATGAGACAAGAAGCTAACGCTGTGGTCCCTCTGCCTCTGTCGCCCCGCTGGCCACTGTAGGAGACGCTGTAAACAAAAAACAAAAAAAAAGAGACGCTGTATTCCTCCGACACGCTGTATTAACATTACTGTTTAAAATGCTTTCCAGGTTAGCGGAGATGCATACTGCTCAAAACCAACATAAAAAACTTAGTAATCTTTAAAGAGTTTAGTTTTGTTGTTAAACTGTGTGTAAAATGAGCGGTGACGTTAAATCATCTGTTTCAGGTAATGGCACTCTAGGGTACTGTCTATTTGCTGGATTGTTCCGAGGTAACCGTCGGTAGCTAACGTTAGCAGATAAGCCTGTTGACAGCAACGGTAGTGTTCACATTTATGCACAATGACACATAAAGCAAACTAGCTAAAAAAGGAACTACACGCTGTTTTCAGGTAACGTTACTATTGACGTTCAAACAGGCCTATGTGTGTGTGTTTTGAGAAATATCTTTATACTGCATTAAGGCTATATTTATTTGATTTATCTGTTATTTATATATTATTTTATTGCCATTACCTGTTTCCCCTGTTTTCATACATACAGAAGTTTAGTTTGCTAAATATATCAAATTTTTTTAGTTGGATACTGGATGTGAAAAGAAGGAAATGGTTCTTCCATAACATTGCACTTTAGATTAGTGTGAATTTCCCACACCAGGAGTAATTTATATAGTTGTATTTTATAGCGATCGATTATCTGTTTAAAAAAATGTTCTATGTTCTATGAAAAAATGTAACATTTTCTATTTATATTTTATTTTATTTTTATATGTTTTTGTCTTCATGTGTGTCTGTTTGTTTGTGTTTTTGTCTATATGCTGCATTGCATTAGGTTAATGACACTCTCCCACTGGTGACCTAAAAAAATAAAAAATAGACAGAAGACGCTTCCTCTAGAGATAAGAGTATAACAGGGAAAATGCTCTCTTTATGTTTCAGTATGTCAATCTAACATCTCTCTGAATCAGACATTATTCAGTCCTGTCTCAGAGCTGTAGGATGACAGCTTGGACAGCACTGGAATAACAATAACTGCCAGACTTGTCAACAGACTTCTTAATAGTACTGTCAAACAGCTAGGGGAGACCTGTTCAAATGTAATTTTTATTTGTGGTGGTGACAGGGTTCTAATAGTCAAAAGTATTAATATAGCACTTTCTGTACCTTTTACAATAGAAACCAACCTCTATGTGTAAATCTAATTCTAGTTTAGTTTAGTTAAACCCTCATTCCTGTTTTATTTTAGATTGTAGTTTAAGATGTGAGTCTGTCCATCCCTTATTTTGTGGCTTAACTGTGGTTATCCCAATATCTGAAAATGAACATATTTTTAACCCAACTTGAAAAAGATAATATCAAGAAAAATAAAGGTTCACACAAAAATAAATAACAATCAATAAAGGAAATAGCAAAATAGCAGTCTATGACCTTTCACCAAAAAATATAAACAAATCTAGCTGAGCTACTATATTTTACTTCTTAATGTACTTCTTGTTTAGCTGTGGATAACAGTGTCAAACAATAAAACAACACATTCAATCCTATAGACTCTAAATAAACTGGTGGGCCCACACACACTCATACAAGCCAGTGACCAGAAAGGGAAATTAGCCCTATAAACGTGTGGTGTTCCACAGGGCTCTATTCTTGTTCCCATTGTGTTCTGTCTGTACAAGAGCACATCATTTGTTGTTATGATGATAATGCACAGCACATCAAAACATGTACTTTTTATAGTTGGCATTTTTCAGAATTGATTATTTCCTTGTTGACTAAACCCTGTTGTCCGACATCCAGCAAATCAAGTGGCATTTATGCGGTAGTAATGTCAAGCCTGTTGAAAAAGAGAGAGGGAGGGGGATGCCTCTATGTCTAGGCAGGCCAGGGGGTTAGTTTTTCGTAATGGGACTGTCACGTCTTCCTCCTAGCACTAAAGGTCCAGGTAGAACCAACACACATTTACATTTACACACATTGTGTGTGTGCGTGTGCATTCGTAACCATGTTTCACACACATGGAAAGGATTGAAATTAAATGTCAGGCAAATACCAGAGCATGAACTCTCCCCCAGAGCTTGTGTGTGTGTGTGTGTGTGTGTGTGTGTGTGTGTGTGTGTGTGTGTGTGTGTGTGTGTGTGTGTGTGTGTGTGTGTGTCCGCGTGCGTGCATGCGTGCGTGTGTACACTGTTGGTGTACATGTGCCTGGTGACTTCAAACAAGCCCTGAACAGTGGCCAAGTTTAAAAATAATAATTACGAATCAATGATCCATAATACACTGCATACACAAAATTGAAATTGTTTTGACATTTGTTTTATTTGTGTGTCTACCATCATTTGAAAGCGTAAGGAAGGAAGGCTTTACCATGCTCCTTGATGGTGCACTTAGCACATTAGAGTCTGCTGCCAAAAGGTATTGCATTCATAAGCTACGTTGTTGAAATACAGCAAAAAGACTACCACAAAACAAACATGTATAGATGTCGTGATGAAGATAATGTGATTTTGACAGCCAACTTTTTTATCAATAAACACACCAACGGTCCTTGTTCACAGCTGACAATAATGGACCTTTCATAAATAAATAGTTCACTGGTCATCTATCTCAGGCAAGTTCCAAGTCAGTGAAAGTAAATTTTCCCTCGGTGAAATAAATTAAATCCAAAGGCTGCCTTTGAAGGTAGGAAATCAATGTCAGAGTCTATATGCTGATGACAGCTGGTGGGTTGTGAATCAAGTCTGATCAAACCACACACACAGTCCCGATGAAGCCTCTTAATTGTCTTAATAAAATATTTTAAGTTTCCAGCATCCACCATTCTGCTCAAACCTTTCTTTCTACCACCTTCCATTCTGTTCTTCCTGTCTCTACATCTGACTCTTCTTCTCTCCTTTATTAGCTCCTTCCCCAGTCTGTCATTCCCTGACCTCCCTCTTACGTTGCTCCTTCCTCTCGTCAACCTTTCAGTCTCTTTCCATCCCTTTATTTTTGTGTTGATTGCTTCTTTGCTCTCTCTCTCTCTCCCTTTCTACATTCACAGCTCTTTCAATCTCTCTCCCTCTCTGTTTCTTGTCTCAATCGCTTGCCTTTCACCCTCCCTCCTGCCAGAAGCTGATGACCATGTCCTCCTCTCTTTGACTTGTAGGCACCAACACACACACAGGAACACACACACAGTATCAAAAAACAACTGAGTTTACACACAAACACATTTACTGAAACAAACACACATACAGTGTGCACACACACACACACTCTCTACAGTAGGTTACTCTGTGTCAGCGTCTGTTCTCTGCCGAGAGGCTGTGGGCAGCGTGATGATGTCGAGTTACTCTGGCGATTTTCTGTTGCTGCAGAGATGCTTTCACGACAACAAACCATGACATACGAGCACAGACAGGGATGACAGGAGACAGGAACGCAACATGTCAACATGCTCTCAATTATACACACACACACACACACACACACACATAGATCCAGACATAGAGGCTCTTGACTACACGTGTATGTAATCCTTCCTAAACACAGGCCATCGGGTAGAGTTACCCTACTTTAATAAGGACACTCTGACCGTCCTCAGGTTTTTTTAGGTGTGGGATTCACTTTTTGACCTTTTTTGTCCCACCAGAGTTTAGGAAGATAGAGAGGCAGGGACAATGTGGATAAGAAAGAGAAGAAGAGCCTAGAGCATCATACAGACTAATCTAAATCCTTACAATTAAGTGGGTGTAGCGGAGGATAAGCCCCACTATGTAGGGGTATTATTAGTATAGTTCTGCTCTGGACGACTGGAAGAGTACAAGATCTGGGTCCGTACATCCTAGCACAATTGGCCCCAGTACCTAAAGGCCCAGACACACAGAGCTGACGGCCAAACGTCGGCAGAAAGGCAGTTGGGCTGATCAATCTCCCCAAATTGGTAAAAAAAGTGCCTCGGAACACAACAAAGCGACGAGACATAATACTTCTCCATAACAGCAGACGGCGCTAATCTGTATTGTCGCCCAAAAATGAAAACCAGCAGGTGATTGGCCGAACGCTTCACTTGGGTCTTGTTTCTCCGGAAATTCAAAGACAGACTGTCATGGCGGCTTGTTCAGAATACGATCTCATATTGTACTAAAATAGTTCACCGAAACGTGTTTCTCACTTAAAACATTTTAAGTGAGAAATAGGCCGTGCAGTTGCTGAATCTGTCTTCATTTCAGATCGACAAAGGTCAGTTTAAAAAATTTCGTAAGATTTTGAGAGACTCTAGTCACACTCATTCCGCTCTCCGTTTCCGGGTTAGCACTCTACCAATCAGATGGGTCATTTGAGTCTGACTGCCGGCAGTGCCCGCCCCGCCAATTATACATGTCAAATCAGCCAAAATGAAGGACGACGGCCCCTCGGATGGACGACAGCACGGAACACACCGAACAGACTCGAGTCACTAACCTCGCCAGACTGTCTCGACACACTACGCGAGCTTCGCCTGCTACGGCGACCAGCACCTCAGCCTGCGGTGTCGCTCGATGCCGTTAGCCGGGGAAAGGGGGCTAGGTGGAAAGCTAACGCTAGCTGGCCAACTGTGCCACCCATCCTGCTTGCAAGTGTCCGCTCATTAGACAACAAACATCCAACTTCAACGAAACTCGAGTTCAGAGACTGCTGTGTTTTTGTTTTTGTGGAAACATGGCTGAACAACAATTCAATTCAATTCAAGTTTATAGTATCAAATAATAACAAGAGTTATCTCAGGACACTTTACAGATAGAGTAGGTCTAGACCACACTATAATTTACAAAGACCCAACAATTCCAGTAATTCCCACAGAACAGTGCTCTGAAGGCCTGCTAGCCTTCAGAGCAGATAGAGATGCTGCTCTGTCGCCGGGTAAGACTCATGGAGGTGTGTTGTGTTAAAAAGGACTGGTGCAGAAATATGGTGCTTGTATCCAACTACTGCTCACCGCTGGTGGAGTTGATGGTGGAGGGAGACTGTTAAATGCCAACCATTCTATGCAAATTCACGGCTGTGTTTAAACTCTGTGTTTAGCTACCTCCAACCAAGCGCTAATGCTAACAATGCGTTAGCTGAACTTTACGGAGCCTATAATGTGTTTGCACTAAATGTAGCCTGTTTTTATATAATGTTCTTTTTATATATTTTAAATGGGTAACACCACTTGAAACGTTGTTTCGTGTATATGGTTGAAATGACAATAAAACACACTTGACTTGACTCCCTCTCTTTTCAAAAAAATGTTTCTCACTGTAGACAATCCCTAACCATTTTAAACAGATATTCCACAGAGAAAAATAAAAACCAGCTTGCAGTCAACAAAAACCAAAGCACAGTTTCAGTAAATTATTGACAGTTTAACAGAGCATGCAAATTATCCTTACCACTCACTGTCCCTCCAAAGGTGCAGCTTTGAGTCCGCTGAAAATTGCTCCCAGAGTCTATGACAGCGGAAGTCTATTGTCCATTATCGTGAACAGTATTACAGCCTTAGCTGCTGACTTAACTGTTCCCAGTCCACGGTCAAAATAGGGAAAAATAAACCATACCTCAGTCTCTAGTGTAAAGTAATGAACAAAAATTTGTGACGACAGAATATTCAGAACGGTGTGCAGCAGGTTAAACCAGGTTGAATGGTTGAGATGGCATCTGGATGGCAGGGAATCCTAACTTCAATATTCACTCACAGGATAACGTTCTCTAAAGGCAGTGACACACCAACCCGATAATCGGCTATCGGACAGTCTGGCAAGGTCAGTGACTCGAGTCTGTTCGGTGTGTTCCGTGCCATCGTCCGTCCGAGGAGCTGTCGGCCTTCATTTTGGCCGACCTGACATGTTGCGTCGGAGGGCGGGCAGTCGGACTATGACCAATCTGATTGGTGGAGTGCTAACCCGGATATGACGAGCGGGATGAGCATGACTAAAGCCCCTGACACACTAACCCGACGTCCGACCGTTGGCAGAAAAGGCAGTCGGACTGATCAGTCGGGTCCCTGAGGTCCAAAAAGTACCTCAGAACACACCGAAGCGATGCTGACTTGAGCGTGTAATGCGTCTCCATAACAGCAGGCGGTGCTAATCTGTATTGTCGGCCAAAAAATGTAAACCGGCAGCTGATTGGACGAACGCGTCATGTGGGTCTGGTTTCTCCGGAAATTCAAAGCCAGACTGTCATGGCGGCTTGTTAAGAATACAATCTCATATTTTACTAAAATAGTTCACCGAAACGTGTTTCTGAAAACATTTTAAGTCTGTCTTCATTTCAGATCGACAAAGGTCAGTTTAAAAGATTTTCGTCAGATTTTGAGAGGCTTAGTCATCCCAATAAACAATTTCATCATAACATCAATTTGTTATATTTTGTAGTCCAACCATAGACTAATATTAATGGACAAAGCATCTGGTTCGGCGAAGTGCTGCAAATGCGGAAGTCCCTTAAACCTGCATTCTATAAGAATTCCAGCAGGGGGCGACACGTTCGGTTGCAAAAGGAGGTCGGTTTCTGTAGAAGTCTATGAGAAAGTGACCCACTTCTCACTTGATTTATGACCTCAGTAAACATAAAACAATAGTCTTCTGCAATACAGAATGATGTTAATTTTTTGAATTATGGTCTTGTTGATTTTAAAATCAGCGATAAAGCAGGGGGTGTTTTAGGACGTGGCTATGATGTGATTGCCAGTGAAAGTGTGTAACGTAACGTAGAGTGTAAGCAGCGTAGCCAAGCTCCTCCCTCACTCCTCCGTCTTGTCTAAAATCGTCACATTTGCAACCAGGATGGCTGCACCCATAACAGCAAACTCGACGACTCATAGCAGATCTCCACAAACCAATGGGTGACGTCACACATGCTCTGTCCATTAATATTAACAGTCTATGAGTCCAACACAGAGCATACGTATGTGTGTATGAGTTATTTTCTGCCAAATGAGTTTTACAATAACATAAGCTGCTGTAATTCTGTTAGCACTCACTAGCATTAACACGTTTTATAAATCTGATTTATTATTAAAATATATAAAATACTTTAAAATACTAAGATACTATACTATACTAAGAAATAAAACATTGACAACATATAAGGCTGCATCTCCAACTGGCCTGTAGAATCATGTTTGCCACCCTATTGAATAATGCTGAAAAAAAAGCTGGGATGAGCAAGTATAGATAATGAATGGATAGTATACTGTAGTGATTTGTTAAATTGTGCTGGTTATGACATGATTTTGGTGTAAATGTTGTCTGACATCTTGAAAGTAGCATTATACCCTGCCAATATATTAATCGGAAACTGAGCTGAATTACTAGAAAAAAGACAGTATATGCTGCAAGAATAAATTAGAGATCAGAGATGGAAACCAGAGAGAAATAAAAAATAAATATATTAAAACAGTACAACAAAAAGACCAAAAAAATGTGCAGGAGAAAAATTAACATGAGCAGAGAAAGAGAGAATGAGTGCTATGCAAATAATTGCAATTTGCGCTGCAGTATGGTGTATGTGAGTTCTATGTGTTATTCATTAGTGTGTGTGTGTGTGTGTGTGTGTGTGTGTGTGTGTGTGTGTGTGTGTGTGTGTGTGTGTGTGTGTGTGTGTACAAAGCCAGTCAGATTATAACATTGCATTGAATAATAAAGTCACACTAATCTGATAGCCAGTGGGAGAAAAGGAAAAAAGACAGAGGGAGGAAGAGAATAAAAGAGCGGGGGAGTAATAACACCAATCAGAGAGCATTAGCAGAGCAGAGACCATGCAGTAATTGGAGCTGTGAAGTGTGACTCATCAACAGCTAGCGAGACCTGAGACACACACACCCATTGAAAACCATCAGCCACTTGTACCACTGTCCCTTTTTCTTTCTGTACTGCAATCACTATTCTCTAATTAATTTACACAAATTCTTTTTGTGCACACACACACACACACACACACATCTCAATCTATACAAACAGACACACGTGCAATCACAAACACTCTTTCTCACACTCGCACCAACACACCCACATACAGAAATACACACACACACACACACTTCTTTCCCAGCTTGACATTCGTACTGTTCTGCCAGCTATGCCACAAAAGTGCTCCTTCCTGTGCTTCTCGCCCACCTGCTGCATCGCACACCACATTACTGAGAGAGAAAGCATATTTTTAACCTTTCTGAGTGAGAAACACTTAACAAAAATTGCCATCTCTCCTGTGAACGTCACTCAAAATGTCCCCTTTTTCAGCATGCATTTCCTTTCACATACATAGAGGAAATAGGATTGTGCAGGTGGTGGACAGGTTGTTGTGCTTGTGATCGTTTGATATTAGTTACTTTCTGCTCCTTACATTTCACAAAATTGGCTTGTTACTTTAGTTTCAAATAATTTCAGTGGAGTTACCGTTATTATTTTTACGACTCGACAGATTCGGCGGCATTCGTTCGCGGCAAATCATTGCGGCTTGATGGCGGTAACGTTAAGGGGAAGATTAAAAAAGAGAAACTGGATCTGTGAATTCTCACAGAATCACAGTTGAATTCATATCTTGTTACTCAGTCAGAATCTTATTAACCTGGAGTCTTATATCATCACAATATCATCACAATCTGTCACAATAATCATATATGTGATGTTTTAGGCCTATTGGCAGACATCTGTTTAAAATGTAGTCAATGGCATATAAAGAGCCTTTTTTTCCATGTCCACTGAAGTTTCTCAGCTTGCACTCTAGTAACATTTGTGTGGTCCAGGTAGCTTTGCATAAAAAATGGTTGTCATTCACAAGGCTACTTTTACTTTTATACTTTAAGTAAATTTCCAAGCCTGTACTTTGTTACTTTTACTTGATTAAAGAAGTTAAATCAGTACTTCTACTTTTACTAGAGTATTATTTAACACAAGTATCTGTACTTCTACTTGAGTACGGGAAGTGAGTACTTTTGCCATCTCTGGTAAACAATCAGTAACCCTAGAAAGGTTGCAGAACTGTGACCACAGACCTTGTTATACCCATCATCAAATATGATGATCCATGTCCAAATATGGATTTAAGGTTTCAAAGGAAATCTCTCTGGGGAAAATAAATTTAGCTTGCACGTTATCATGGAAGTATTTTCCTCCAGACTGTACCTTAGTCTCTTTATTGGCACTGGGGCCATCACTTTCTGTATCCATAGGCAAAGCAGAAGTGTTGCTAACGTGCGATTTATCAACATTTCTAGCCTTAATGGCTTAGCTAAACTTTTAGTTTGTACCAAGGTCCTAGTCTGGAATTCAATTCCTACTAATTTATAGTAAACTTTAACTTGAGCTTTTGTAAAAAGAAAAAATCCTTATAACTTTTAGTACCATTTTACTGTGTTGTGAAATTACAGATGATTGCCTGGTTATCTGGAGCTATTACGCTCCTGAGATTTGAGGTTTACTTGTCAAGAGAAGCCATACAGTAAGCTTATTGATCTTCTTCTTGTAACTGTTTCTTTCTGTATTTATTTCTTTATAAGGATCCCCATTAGCACTAGCATAAGCATTGGCTATTATTCCTGGGGTCCACACACATACAGTCAAACACACTTATACTCACAAAACACAACAAGCTAAACAGCTCATCTCATTGAATTTAATAATAAAGCACAGAAAAGAAACAAAAATGTCATCATTAGGCCAAACACAATATTACCAATCAATCACAATTCCTCAAGAATTCAATTTGCATTTTATTTTTTTTACCTTCATCATAGAAATAAATAGTAATTCTCAATAAACAAATTCTTGTCTGAATGATTTTAAATTATATATGTATCCATCCTGCGCTTTCACATTTTGCCGTGGGGGGGGGGATGACAAATGTAGGGTTTTTGGTAAGATTTTTTTTCTGTGATTTATTTACATGTGTATTTGTATTTTGGTATTGAGCAGATGTACAAACAAGGAAGAAAAAAAAAAAAGTAGGCTACAGCCGAAAATGGCTCTATTATTATTATTATGCAACTCTTTCCTTGAAAGTTGTAAAGGTTTAATGAAATTGCCTAATATGTGTTACTAAAATGTACAGGTTTGAAAAGCCTGTGTGAAACACACTTAATAGAAATCACATGAAACCCAAAGTTGATATTTGGCCAAGGCTGACACTTTGGTAGTATATATCATTGCAGACAAATCAGCAAAACCGCCATTCAGCTTCTTTCCAGCAGTCAGTTATAAGTTATCTCAATAAATTACAAACAACATTGCAAAAATCCTTCATGTTTCTGAGTTTGGTTTAATGTTTCTCTTCAATAAAGGATGGGAACTTTCTGATGCTGCTGTCTAGTCATGGCTTTCATGTACTTGCTGCATGATGATTGAGGCTTTCATCCGGCTGCGTCTCCACAATACTCAGTTGCAAACTTTCATCTCTCTGCTCACTTTCCTCCGCCTCGTCTCGTCTTGCTCTCCTGTCCGTCTTGCCCCGATAATCTCCTTGGCCCCTGTCCACTCTTTGTTCTCCATCAGTGCCTTGGGCCCAATCATTAAGATGCACTCCATCACTCTGTTCCATACCATTTCCCACCCCCGTTTTATTTGTACATCCTGGTTCAATTCTTACTGTTCTCAGATTGACACTAGCCTTGATAAAGTAGTTCTCCAGCTCTGCCACAGGTCCCTTATCAGAGAACAAATGGTGCAGGTATGCCTGGGCGTACTGATCTGACGTGATAAGGTCCAGGTTAATGGAGGAGGACACAGTAGCAGAGGTGGTATCCAGCCCAGAGACGCTCCTTCTTCTCCCTGTTAAGTTCAACTTAGTTCAGTTAAATGCAACTCGATTGAGAAAGGCACAAGCCGTTTCCTTGGTTATTTCTAGAAAGTCTACCTGTCTCTGTCTTCATAGCGGATAGAGGGATGGTCACACTCTTTCCTGTCTCTCTGTCTGTCACAATGAGTCCCGTCATGGATCCCTCCTCTGGCACCTCGCTGGAGGGGTCGCATGATGCCACACCCCCTCGACATTTCACGACACACACTGAATTAGACTTATAACGCCTATAATGAAGAGATGGGGGGATGACAGGATAGAATTGGGAAAGAACAGACGATTTATAAATGCATTCATTAATTTAGACAGAAACCTGGATTCATCGTTGCAACATTTGATTAATGACTTAATGGGCGAGGGCCTGTCTGACCCATTGATGAAGAAATTGTAATAACCTTTGGCTTTCATGTTTTTTTCCCCATTTTGCTCACATGCTGTTGATTCTGTCATCATTGCAGTTATTGCCTGTCTGACTGGATATTTTTTTACTGTAAGCAGCAACTCTAAATTGTAAGCTGAAGGTTTACGGCTAGACTTTTATGACAGTCTGATGTGCTTTTTGTGTGTTTTTCCTGTCAAATTTGGTGCAGGCTGAAGGGCTTGACTCCTAGTAGACAGCCAGGCCCTGTGTGGCTGTGGTTTTCACTGTCATATGCTTTATTAGGCTCCTGCTTCCACCGAAGTGCTGTGTGTTTGCTGTCTGACAACATGGTCTCAAAATCTTCAGTGTTTGTAGTTGACCGTATGCTGTGTAGTACACTTCCTGCATAGGTTGTCCACCTACAGTCTCCCGCTCTACCAATCATAATCAGTTAAATTAGACTCCATGGCACTGTGAATGGCTCATGCAACTGTATTTTTTGCTGCCCAAACATGTTTAATTATTTAAAAAAAAAAAAAAATAATAATAAGTCATTACAAATAAAGAGTCAACTCCCAGCATTTTTAATGTCCAGGTCATTGCCAACAAAGTGGAGTCAAAGAGTTGACTCTTCCATTCGTTGCACGTTTAGACATCAACATCCCAGCCAAAATGGGTAAATCTAAAAAAACATAAAAAATCAAAAATTGCCAACTTATCATGTCTCACCCACACAGTAACCAGACACCATTTCCAAATTGTAGCACACTTTGTAGCACCATTAGTGGCCCAAATAGGCATACACACGTGATTCTATGGAGCCAGTACCCCACAAACCCATTAGTTCACCAAATGGACATGTGATGAGACCCTCCACTATGGTCCCATCCATTCATGTCCCATTAATGCATGTTACTAACTTAGCTCCCCGGAGCGCTTCTTCCCCAAAGTCCTTATACTTACTTGCCTCACAGATTTCCTTGGATTGTGGTGCCACCTGAAACGTGTTTGCAGTTGCTGCAGTGGTCCTGCTTGACGCCCTGCACTGCTACTACTATTATTTCTAGTCCTAGTTCTATTACTTTTGTTGTAAATATAATTGCCACTGTTCATCATACCAACTGCTATAATTATTATAAATCATATTTCTATCATATTTCGGTATCTGTGTCTCTGTGTCCCAGCCGGCAGCGGCAGATGGCCGCCCACCAAGAGCCTGGTTCTTACGGAGGTTACTGCCCGTTTAAAGAAGGTTTTTCCTCAACACTGTCGCAACAAATGCATGCTCTTGGGGGGAATAGTTGGGTATTTATAAATTATAGAGTGCGATTTAGACCTACTCTATCTGTAAAGTGTCCTGAGAGAACTTATGTTGTGATTTGACACTATAAATAAAATTTAATTGGTTGATTGGTAGATTGCTGCCACTACTGTATTACCTGTAAGCAGGTATGATCTGTGTGAGGTCTTCCTTGTATTGCTCCAGTGCAGCCCTTGCAGCCAGCGGCTCAGCCTGGCCCTCAAAACCAGCTAGGTGAACCAACATCTGGGTATGAAATGCTGCTCCACTGGCCCAGTGCCTCAGAGACCTGGAGGAACAGCCCATCATGACCACTAATCAGTGATCAGTGTTCTATTGCATTATACTGAATAGTACTCTGCTCTTCTCCATGCAACATATATATACATATATAAAAAGTCAGATGTCAGAAACATTGTCTGAAACAATTCCCAGATTTTCTCTTTGGCACTATAGGACTGGTGTCTAGATTGGCTGCAAAATAAGTTGCATGCTGGTCTCATTTGTAGTCGTAATACAGTGAATTATATTCGGACTAGCGACAGAAAGAACTACAACACCACACAATAAAATTTTTTTTTAAAAAAACATTCTAAAGCGCTGCGGGAACATTTCAGTGAGCAGTTGAAGTAGTGTTACATTGACGTAGGAAAATTAAGACCTGTTTAAAACTATTTAAGACCTAGGACACAATATTTTAGACTTGTTAAGGCCTAAAAACTTTTTTAGACTGTTTAAGACCCCGCGAAAAACCATGTCTATAATGTGTAACATAGAGGGTTTTCACGACGCGTCATCAGACCCGAAGTCGCCATGTTGGAGGTACTCCGCATCACAACAAAGCACAGGCACTGAAGTAGATCCTGAACGGCGTTAAGGAAAATGGTTAATTATTGCCGTGTTTTAGGTTGTACCAATAGGTCAGACCGAGAAAAACATTTGGAATATTATCGACTTCCAAAAGTTATTAAAAACCAGAGAGAGGAATGCCAGAAGTTATCAGAGGAAAGGAGGCGCTTGTGGTTGGCAAAGCTCAACCAGGATCTACGAGGGAACAATCTGTCTTGTTCGGTCTTTGAAATGAAAATAAACTATTGAGAGTCACTTGGCTACACCTTGAGTATCACAATGATATCATACAGTTAAGGTTAGGTTGATTAAAGACGTTATTGCATTACTTACTTTGGCCTTCACAACACAA
The DNA here is from genome assembly GCF_031162955.1 of Sander vitreus. Taxonomy (NCBI): domain Eukaryota; kingdom Metazoa; phylum Chordata; class Actinopteri; order Perciformes; family Percidae; genus Sander; species Sander vitreus. The sequence continues at coordinate 24,287,094 of NC_135871.1, forward strand.
CGGTCGTTAATGACTTGGTACTGCGTCTCCCTCACCCATCCACACACCATCTGGTTATAAGCCTCCAAACGTTTGTAGGATTTAAGGTCTTCCGCTGTGTATGGGCTCGGCGAGAAAATCAGGTAGTTGACTAAATTGGGATATGCAACTGAAGGAAGAATCACCGGGTCGCCATGGGTCCAAGAAGAGGGAGCCAACTTGTAGGGATCTGCACCGCCAGTAAACTGTAATTTCTCAAAATATCTCGCCTTTTTTTGTGGTCCAAGTCCTTCCATGCCTTTGCATCTTGGATGCGTTTTGATGAGCTTTTCTGTTGTTTAGACATAAAGTATTATAGTATCCAAAGTGCACAATACTCCAGTTGTTTACACCGAGTGCCTCCAATATGGCCGCCGACTAGGTTACCGCCCAGAACGTGACGTCGGTGAAAACCCTCTATTAGACCCTGTGCAACAATTCTTCCACTCCCCTGTATGCTGCTCTACTGTATGACACCATCCTCTACTCCACTGTGCTCACCTGTTGTCAGAAAAGTTATGCTTTCTTTTCTTTCAGTGTTAAACTACTTGCTTGAAGTAAATGCTAACTATTTCTGCCTCTCATGAGATAACCATGAGAGCCACTGACCTTGTGAAAAGCACAGAATGCCCCTGAGGGCTGAGCGCATGTGGAGGAGATGCCGGGCCTGACCAGAGATAATTAGACAGTATCTCCTTTGTAATACACTCCCTGATTGTTATAAAAAGAAACTGCTGTGAACACATAGTCAGTCATTTTGTCTGTACTTACTGGGTTGTCCATTCTTTGATAAACAATTATCCTAACACCTGTACTGTATTGTCTCACCTGGAGTCACAGTCTCCCCCCAGCAGACAGGTCTTCAGCTGGGTGAGGGTGAGGCTGAGCTGGGCCTCAAGTCTAATGGAGTCCTGGATCAGCCTGCTTTTGTCACTCAGGTTGATCCTGCAGCGCTTCAGGTACTCCTCCATCACCTCCTGGAGCTCCCAAACTCTCTGCAGGAGGTAGAAGTGAATGCATAGAAATTGCAGTATTGCAGTTCTGGCACCGACCTTGATATCTGGATTTGGAGTATTAGGGCTGCAACTAACGGTTATTTTTATTGTCGATTCATCTGTCGATTATTTTTCTCAATTAATCGATTAGTTGTTATATCGATAGTTGGTCTATAAAATGTCAGAAAATGGTGAAAAGTGGTCAGTGATCGACCAGTGTGTCCCAAAGCCCAAGATGACGTCCTTAAATGTCTTGTTTTGTCCACAACTCAGAGATATTCAGTTTACTGTCACAGAGGAGAGAAGAAACAAGAAAACATTCGCATTTAAGAAGCTGGAATGAGAGAAGTTTTACTTTATTTTTTATAAAAAATGACTCCAGCCAATTAACCTATTATCAAAATAGCTGGCGATTAATTTAATAGTTGACAGCTAATCGATTAATATTTGCGGCTCTAATTTGTGGATTCATAACTATCCTAAATGTTCTGTGTCCCTTCATCACTTTGTTGTTACAATAAAAATCAACTTTTAGCAGTCTCGTCAAAAAGAAAGTTGGCTGAAATGTCTCAGTAGATATATACAGGAATATACTTTAATATTATATCAAGCAATCTTTTTACTTATTCCCCTCATTATTTTCTATCAGAGGCTTTACCTGGCATGATGATGACCCCGCTGACTTCCCTTTCACACCTGGTGACTGTTTCGATGACGTGTAGGCCATGTCCATCACCATAGTAACCACCAATCCCACCAGGCCAGCCAGGCGTGGCTCATCTGAAAAGGATGCCAATCGGCCAATCAGATCCTTCAGGTAGGTCGGCGCCCTCTTCCCAATGTCGCCCTGCAGCTGGTTAAGAAGGAATGAACACAAATGTCCATGCTTAATGGTAACAGAATTTCAGCATACTGCCTCTTACTATCTGTCTCAATAAAATAAAAATGCGAGGTTAGTTGATTTCTCTCTCTACTTTTCAAGAACAACTTTAAACTGCATTTTGTCACTATCATATTGCTCCTTTTGGCCATTGTATTGATTTTATAACCTCTTTACAATCCCCAACAGGACCACATTTCTAATACTGAGTGGTGCTTCATTATTTTGCACAATGCCCTTTCTTAACTGTCTCAAGGCAACAACATCTTTCTTTCCCCTCGTGTTCATCTCCACCTGCATCGCATTACTGAACAGATGATTTAAAGGGGAAATCAATGAGCAGTTGGCCCGCTCAGTCTATTTCAGAAGGCACAGATCAACTCGTGTTTTGTAGTCGGTCTATGTTTTGTTCATATTAAGCATCATTATCACTGATCTGGCACACTTTATTTTCTTTACTTTACTTTTATTTTCATTTAAAGAACAAAAGTACATCGCCAGTATGTACATATACAAAAAGTCACTACCAGAGGTGTACCTACATACACTTAATACACATTAAATCAAATGTATCATAGGTAGGCTTACATGAGAAATTTATCAAACACAAAATCAGTCTTAATTGCCTAATTATTCTTAACGTCTCTTATAGTGTTGCCGTATTGGTGCAGTTCTTGAAAAAAAGTTTTCAAAGTTTGGTTTGGAGTCCGCCCATTTCTTCTTTTACAAGATTATATATATTGTACAAAATCTCAATCATCTCATTGCCTTCAAAACAAATAATTATGTCTTTATCCTCAAACTGAATTGATTGGCTAGTTTTCATTCTTATAAGATGTTGAACATCAACCCAAAATACTTTCTTTTCACTCTCATTAACCTGCTTTAGTTGTTCCTGGAGGCTGGCGGCCTGGGAGTCAAGGCTCTCATCGTGATTGGCTAGGAGAAGAGGGTGGACGACTCTGAGGACAGGTACGGCACCGCCCTCCAACATGGCATCGTAGAGGAGAGAACCAATCGCATCCTTCACTTGAGAAAGCTCTTCTTCTGATGAGAACAGCTGGCCCATAATGGTATTTGTATAAAAATATCCTGTGTAGAGACAAACCAGTAAATAGTTCGTATTTATGGCAGCTTCTGAAGAAGAGAAAAGAGAGAGAAAAGTAATGTAAGTAATATATAGGCTAATATAGGCTATGTCCGGCCAACGCCCTGCTACGCCCTGTTACGCCCTGCTGTGCTCTACGAAACCATGAACTATTATAACTATTACACGATCTTTATTGTGACTATTATTGCCATTGTTCATCATACCCCCAACCGGCACTGTCAGACACCGCTTACCAAGAGCCTGGGTCTGCCCGAGGTTTTTCCTTACGCATTCATGCATGCTCTTGGGGGAATCACTGGAATTGTTGGGTCCTTGTAAATTATAGAGTGTGGTCTAGACCTACTCTATCTGTAAAGTGTCCTGAGATAATTCCTGTTATGATCTGACACTATAAATAAAATTGAATTGAAATTGAATTAATAGGGTATAAATACAAACCTTTAGCATTGAATATCTGGTGCTTATATAGTGAATCACATACTCAGATAATAGTGTAATTACAGTCTCCTATTTTCTTTTTTACTAAATACAAACAGGGTTCAAAATTAACTTTTTCGTCCACCAGCCAAATGGCTAGTGAATGTTAACATTTTAACAGCCACTCAATAGATCCCCATTGGGGTTTCTTTGGCTGGTGAAGCAAATCTACCAGCCACTTGCATATTTGACCAGCATTCGGCTGGTAAATGGTGCTAATGTTGTAACCCTGAATATAAACATCACAATTAAACTATGACCTTACGGGTTTCAATACAAGTTATTAATATATTTAGAGAACTCAAGACACAAGCAAACTATTTAATTCATCATGAAAGCAAGACGTTAATTTTCAAAATACCTCCAAAATAGCACCGTCAAATTTTACACTGACGTTCCAGCAGCGTTTCAGTCACATCTAATCTCTCAGTTACTGCAGTACAGTTGTGCTTTGGGCGGCCTCTGCATGGCCTCTCTCTCCACCGCCCCACTTCCTCTGTAGATGCTAGATCGGATCCTCTAGAAGTGGCGACGTCACGGGATGTGCCTCGTGGCCCGCATTATTCTGCCTCTGATTGGTTTACCCTACCTAACCCTAACCAATCCCCACTCCCCATTCCTAAACCTAACTACGACTAGCGGATCCGATCTAGCATCTACCCACTTCCTCCTTTGTCCATCACTGCTGCAGTGAAAAGATTAACCAAGACAACACAGCAGCCGAATGTAGCTGAGCAGTAAACCTAGACCTCCCCCTAGCTGCAGTGACCAGGAAATGCAATTAGGCTACTGTGAATGCTGGGGACAGTCAGCCTGTTAGAGTTTGTCTCAGTAATCTCCATCTGAAAGGGTTTTTGTTGCCTCTTTTCTGTTGGTGCATGGAGAATTAAAACCAATGAGAATAGTTTTTTGCACTCTTGTAGTGCTATCTGTATGTGAATGCATGATAGTGAAATTAAACTAATTATCCTTGTGCTTAGGGGACTTCCTGGCTGCAAACTCGTTATGGCTGTGTTAAACATTGAAAAACTAGGCCAAGGGCTTTCAGCTTTTTTTATTTAGCTAAATGGAACAGTGGCCTTGGTGGTGGTGGTGTGATGTTGACTTTTTTTACATAAGATATGGTGCAAGGGGATTTGGGATTTTATGTAGTGTGAGAGATGTTCTTTGTTAACTGGGACAAGGACTTGTGTGCACTGTCAGGCCTCCTCAGAGTTTTGTGTGTATTACCAGCTGTAGCTAAATTAAATCACCCACACTGTGTTTAAAGGACAATTCCGGCGCAAAACGAACTTAGGGGTTAATAACAGATGTGTACCCACTCGATCGCTCTCTGGGACATGTTTTCATGCTAATCGAATGTGTTTGTAGCTTGAAACAAGCTAGCGTGGACAGCTGATTAGCTTACAACGCTAGTATTCGGGGCACAGGGAAAGTAAAAACAAATTGCTTATTATACCACTAAAAAGGCTCAAAATATCACCACACTTCAACGGTAGCATAGTGAGGGTCCCTAAATGTTAACCGAAGCATTGAGAACATTGTAAGTGTACAGACAGTTTATTAAAAAGATTATAAAGACAGTCGCGTTCATGTATACTAATATGCTACTGTCTTTCTAAACTATGTTTTTAATAAACTGTCTGTACACTTACAATGTTCTCAATGCTTCAGTTAACATTTAGGGACCCTCATTATGCTACCGTTGAAGTGTGGTGTGCCTCGAATACTAGCGTTGTAAGCTAATCAACGGTCCGCGCTAGCTTGTTTCAAGCTACAAACACATTCGATTAGCATGAAAACATGTCCCAGAGAGCGATCGAGTGGCTACACATTTGTTATTAACCCCTAGGTTCGTTTTGCGCCGGAATTGTCTTAAGCCTGAGCTCAGGATAATGTGCATGTCTTCATATCTGTTAATCCTTTAGATTAAAGTTGCTAGACCGCCCTCCTCATACTGTCACCTGTTTTTCACAATCAGTTTCAAACCATTATTTTATCTTATTTCCAATTGGTGTGTGAGCAATTGTAGTTGCTTATTAGTCTGATATTTCCCTTAAAGTTGGCCAAACCAGAGCTCAAAGAGAGTGAATGTTGAACTTACATTCATCTGGTGGTCAGAAACACGACTCCAAATTAATGCTAATGTTGCTCCGTAACTGCTACAGTAGATGGGTAACAAAGCAAATTTTTGCTATAATGAGCCATATCAACTTTAAAAGGTGGCAACATGTTGTGTTGTGCAAGTGTTGGCTGACCCCAAGTGGCCAGCAGACTTATTAATGCAAGTATCTTTTATTCCAGCAAGGACTCCAGAATGTCACATCAAGTTGCTGGCAAAGGTATGGAGAAGGTGTTGCTACACACATGCTGTTCTCCGGCCCCGTTTTATAAGAATATTGGACTGAAATAAGCTCATTGCACATTTGTTCAGGTTTCAGAGTGCCAGAGCATTTATTTCTGGGGAGGGCAGCTCGGTTACTCTCTCACCAATCTGATAAGAAGCTTTTTGGAATTAGAGTAGCAGAATTTAGCAGATAACCTAACTTGGCTGTAACCAACTGTACCACAAATAGGAAAATAGGCCATTTTTAAATTAGACATTTTGACATGAAAAGAGGTATATATAAAAATACATGATGGCTTGCTGGCTCACTGTCACAGAGCCTGGTACACTTGAAAAAAAACCACCGTTAATGTTATTAGTAACACCTGGGACAAGAGAGATTATAACTCATAGGATAAGAAGTTTGGTTAATTTATGTGAATTAAGATAAATACAATAAGAAAACATAATATTTGGGGTACACATGGGAAGTAATTATTGAAATGGATAATATAAATAGTGTTTATTTTAAATAATACAACTTGTGTGAGCTAGAGGCACCTTGGTGTGCTCACTTATTTATGGTTGGTATACCAAGATGTCACAGTGAATTTGACAAACAAACCGCACATGGACCAACACACACACGTTTCCTCATTTCTCTCCATCCAGTCGGCTTTCCATCCACCTGCTCTATTTTACTTCTCCTGTTATTGGTGCTGGGATTGTGCGTGTCGCTCTTGTTCTCTGTCTCACTCCATGGATGGCTGTTTTGACACACTTTACACTTCTCCGAAAGCAGTACATACTTAAATGGGCAGAGATGCACACATATACTGTACATGGTTAAATGGTGAGAATTCACTGCTCCTCTTGCTTTCGATTTGATTTGTTTCGCTCCGTCTCTTTGTAAAGGTCTAATTTCCATCTGAGAGGGAAGTGAAGATGAAAGGAGGGAGGGTGAGAAAGAGATGAGAGAAGAGAGAAAAAGGAAAGATTAGGCAAGGAGAGAATAGAAGGGTGAGACAAAGTAAAAGTGATGTTGATAAAAGAGAGGAGTTAAAGGAGAATGACAAATGGACTCAACTTACCTTAAGACACACACACACACACACACACACACACACACACACACAGTCTGGCCTTCTAAATGACAGTCCACTTGAAACCATACTTAATATAAATTTCATTTCATTTTTCTTTTCCGTCCATTTCTTTTATCTATATTCTGTGAGTCTTTCCCCTCATCATCATGTCTCCTCTTCCATCCTCCATCTTCTGTATCCTCCTCCCTCTGATCATTTATGCAGTGTAGGGGATAATAAAAACAAGTTTAATGTACAGTAATACATCACGCCATGGCTGGTGTGCCAAGCGGCATCCATTTTGTGAAGCTGCTGTGTTCAAGTAGCAGCAGGGCTAATTATTGCAAATGGCAGCTGTTAAAAGGAGTATTGATGTCTCCTTTCTACATGGATACATCCAATATTATGGGCTGATAGATGTTGGATTAGGACATTCCACCAGACCCCCTGGCCTAATTGCCTTCGTCCCTGACGACACACCAGGGCCAAGTACAGCAGAGGGTGACCAGGGGGAGGAAAGCCAGGGTCGAGAGAGAGAGAGAGAGAGAGAGAGAGAACCCAGGTAACAGTTTTTGGTTCCCAGAACGTTCTGGGAACGTTTGTTTTTGGTTGTGGGAACATTCCCTGAAGGTTAGTTTTTGGTTCCCATGGAAAGTTTTCCTGGCGTTTAGGGAACATTAGTTTTTGGTTACATCGACCGTTCCCCTAACGTTGTAACCTTTAGAGAACGTTCCCCTACCGTTATTTTTTACATTCCCCTAACCTTTAAATAACTAACTTGATGGGATTTATAACTTTAATATAAAATTAACAAAATACAAAAAAATAATATAACAATCAGAAACTATACAAATAAGAAGAAAAAAACAATGGAGTGGGATGTAGAGTGCAAGATGCATATTGGAATGACAACGTATGTAATGTGTAGGTGAATGGCCAAAGTGGGGATGACCACACTTATCAGCAGTTCAGGAGAGTGATGGCAGTGGGAAAGAAGCTGTTCTTGTGTCTGGTTGTTTTTCTGTGCAGGGATCTGTAGCGCCTGCCAGAGGGGAGGAAGCAGGAGGATAGCAGTAGTGTAGAAGACGGCCAATAGCTCTTGTTTGCCATGCCATGCTTCCGCAGTTGCCGTAGGAAGTACATCCTCTGCTGAGCCTTTTTAAGGATGGTGTTGATGTTAGACTCCCACTTCAGGTCCTGGGAAATGATGGAGCCCAGAAACTTGAATGAGTCCACCTTTGACACTGGGCTGTTAGGATATTGGGGAGGGGGAGGGAGGGGGGGCACTGTGGGGTCCTCCACATCTGATGCAGTCTGCGTAGGGGAAGTTTTTCTGGGAGGCCGCTAGAGTAGAAGTCAAAATGAAGCAAAGTTACAAGTCAAATTAAAACCTCTTATCAGCCAAGCTAAGCATAATAATGATGTGAACAATAAAATAACACCTGCCTGTTATAACCCTGCAGATTGTCAGGTCCTGGAAGGCCTTCTTTGCCTTTCTGCCCTGTAGGCTTATACGGTTTTAGAACGTCATTGGTTGGCACTCGCCGTAGCATGCGACGGATGGCAGTACCTCCGGTCAAACCTCCAAGGGTTGTCAGGAAAAGTTGCTGTAAAACATATAGAAATACAAATTTGAATTTATGCAATTATATAGTGTTATTCTTAGGGCAGGGTAGGGAAGAGGACTATGGCCACTTAATTACCATTTTGTTGACAGAGACTCCTGTCGGAACTCATGCAGCTCTGTGACTGTCGAGCAGGGCGACAGCAACATGTCATCAACTGGAGCAGAGGGAGGTGACTGGTAGCTCCTTCAGAGCATGAGCAGCTCATCCAGCTTCTCATCAAGGCTATGGAAAAATGAATGGTGTTAGTTTTAGTTGTAATACATTATATTATTATATACTTGCATATGTGAACAACTTAGTGTCTTAGAGTCTTCTTACCTCTCATTTCCGTCTCCCGTGTGATGAGTTCTGCTGTTTACAACAACAAAAAAAGTTAAGTTACTCTCAAGTTCCTTGTCATGAAATTGTATTGAATTGAAAATGGAAAATTCAAAGCCACTGTACCTTCAACAGGGTCCCAAGATGAAGTGACAGGCCGAGCTTGCGTTACAATAGACCCATCCAGCTCTGGGCGACCGGCTGGTTTCCTGTGTGGTGTTGACTCATCTAAAAAGAAAGTAGATATGAATATTGGTCAGTTCATTTATGGTAGGTTTCTTGCACATGCCACTGCAAAAGATGAACCTATGCTGTTACATTAGACATCGCTAAAAAAACGTACATGCAGGTGGTGGAGGCAGTGATGTCTGCTGACCTAAAAAAAGGCAGGAAGAGACAAACACATCAGAACAGTCACGTGATATACACCAGGTTGAGTGTCAGTAGTTCCATGGTAGGAAATATGACTCTGGTTTCTTAAACGCATGCATAAATAAATAATAAATGTTAACTTACGGACAGGGCTTCCGGACACACGCTCCGTCCTGGAATGCTTTCTTGCTTGTGGAACGGATTCATCTGAAATAAAAGACCATACAATTTGTACGGATTGCAAAAAGAATGTTTGAATTGTGTAAATAAAGTAGTCTGTACTTAAGAGGTCTTACCATTATCTAAAAATAAACGATAGATGTATTTAGACAACCAAAGAGGTGTAATCATTATGTCGTGCTAGGTTAGCATGCAGTTTCGTTAACAGAACTTCTCTTAATACATCCATGGCTTTATCTCTCATCCACGTTACAGGCTTTACAGCATACAGCCATCGGATGTATCGTAAGACAGAAGATATTACGTTAACGTTAGTTAGCTAGCTACCTAGCTCCATTATTTAGCTTCAGCCGATAGCCCCGGCATTTTTGGGAAACGCTAATGACGTTACATCCATGTAACAGGTTTTACAGCATACATGCATACATCCATCCATACATCCCTCGGATGTTTCATAAGATAATACCATGGATGTATTAATAGAACACATGGTGAATTACAGCCTCCAATTTGGACGTGCATTCAGTGAGTCCGACTGAGTTCAGCTCGACTCGCTGTATAATGCTGGCAACCATGTCGGAGCTTTCTTTAAGTTGTTTACCAAAATCTCCCACCTTGTTGTCCAGGTTCATTATGGCGGCTAAAACATGTCCGAGGGAAGGCTCAGTCTCTGTCGCCAACTGTATTGTATCCATAGCTAGCAGCGCTCAGGGCATAGCCAGCTGTGGAAAGCTAACTTGTTTCCCGCGTTAGCATCCGGGCTAGTAGTCTTGAGCGGAGAAAAGTCTTTATTGTTGACAGCCGACAATGTATTTCTTGGTATCTTGTCCTGCCTTGCGTTATAACACTGTCGGTGAAGTATAGCCAGCACATGTTTTAGTCAATGGCAGTATTTCAGTTCGAATTTGGGACCAAACGAACGGATCTTAAAACCTTTTGTTTGCCCTGTTCGCCAGGTGTATCAGGACAGGACTTCAATCGGTCACCTGAAAGCAGAGGCACTGTCTTCCCCCTACTGGCTGGGGGTGTAACAGTTGGATTTGTACACTGAACTGAACCACTTGTTAGTTATAAGTGAAATGAAAGAAAAATCGTTCTATTGATAGATTCTTGTTTTAAGTATTTTCGCCTAATACAGTTACAAAAACGAAATCAAGCACAAAAGTGTTGTTTTTAACAAAATTGTTATCAGCCTAAAAATAAATATATTCTCTTGCTATGTTGTTTATCTTACTTAGATTGTATAAGACCAATCATTTTTGAGTGAATCTAAATCAAGTTACTGCAAACCTTGTATATGCTACTTCAAAAACTTAAATGGAGCTGGTTTAAATAAACATTTTCAAAACCGCACTCAGAACATCCAAAAACAACCAAAAACAACCAAACGGGAACGTTGTGTGGAGGTACAGTGCAACCACAGGAGAACGTTTCATTTGGTTGGTTCTCTTAACGTTTAGGGAACGTTACAACCATGAGGGAACGTTCCATAAACGTTAGTTTTTGGTTTGGTTCGAACTAACCTTTAGGGAAACAGAAACTAACGTTCCCCAACGTTACCTAAACGTTCTGTGTTAGTGGGGTAATTAATGGTTTTTAGTCATTCCAGTCAGGATTCAGTGAGAGATGGCTGAGCTCAGCAATTTACAAGTACTACACACACACACACACACACTTGCTAAATTTAGCCTATTTAACGTAGCAACTGTGAAATGAATTACAACATATTGTTTACACACTTTTAAACTAAAAATGATATATCGATTGGCCTCCGAAGGCTGCAGCCCCTGAATTTGGACACAGCTTAATGTCTATGGTAAGAGAGACCCCTACTGGCAAGGCCAATACTAGTCACTGCAGTCTGAAGACGTAGTTCCGTTTCCGGTGTAAACAAACAACAAATATGGCGACGTTTAGAAGGCATGGCAAACTTCTACCAGATATAAGCGTTTGTTGACATTGAACACATTATTCAGCATAATGACTGACACCAGAAGTGAGGAGAGTTTAGTTCGCTACTACTGCACCGCCGGCAACGGGATGGAGCATTTCTTAATCGACGAGGTGAAGCGGAAGCTGGCAGCGGAAGATGTACGTGTTTTTTTTGTCAGTACGAGCAAAGAGAGACAAACCAACAGTCACAGCGGCTGTTAAAACAACTCTATTCGCCATACGTTAGTTTTAGAGAACTTGATAGACGTGTGAAAGATGCCCTTTTGATTTGTAACCTGTGTTTAAACCTAAACCCATTTAAAATATTTTGTCAGACGTTGGCTGAAAATCCAGAATTAGCTTTAACTAGCGTGGTACTAGTGGTGGAAAATAACACATTAACATTACTCAAATAACGTTACAATTTTAAAGGTAACTGTTACTTGTACTTTTCTTGAGTTTAAATGTTCTACTTAATAGGCTATACTCCACTACAGTTCAGAGGCAAACATACTTTTTACTCTTCTTCATTTATTTGATAACTTTAGATACTTTCCAGATTTAGATTATGAAATAGGATTCAAAATAAAAGATGATGTTAATATATCAATAACACTTTATTCATCCCCAGGGGCCCGGGACATTCACAAGCTACCCAGCAGTGCAAAATATAAAATGACATAGCTAGGCTAAAATTAGCCCCACCTTTATCAGTTGCAATATTAAAGTTATTAATGCATCAGAAATCATGATCCAATAATATAATATGCATTATATTAAAATGGGCTATTCTGCAAAATGAGTATTTTTTTTTTTTTTATATATATTGCGATCCTAATACTTTACATTTGAAATGCATGGCTTTATATTGAAACAGTAGTTCTGCACCATGATGTTGTTACTTTTACTTAAGCAAAAGATCTGAGTTCTTCTTCCACCACTGCTTGTTATGGTAAATAATGAGATTGGCTCGGTTTCGCCCGTCGTCTTTCACTTTCCCTTTTAGCTTTTAGTTATTCGTTTAATTTCCTTCTTTTCTGTGATGGCCCTGCTCCAGCATCAGCCATAACTACAGCAGATAACTTCTAAAATAAAATAAAAATACAATTAGGCCTATATAAAGAAATCTCCTGCTACCTTTTGCCTGACTGGATACAATAACACAGGCTGTGTTACACCGAAATCTGTGACCCGTCAGAATGTGTTTGTTACTTTGTGGGAAAAATCGGAGCCGTGCAGAGGCATTAAAAAAAACTATATAAAAACAGTGTTCTTTTCACTGTTAGTCTCGTTTTCTGTTACAGGTCATTTATGATCATCGGATGAAAAATTACACCGTTTCAGAAACATTCAAAATTTACATATAGTCACTTTAAGTTAAAAAATAAATAAAATGAATTGTGATGAGAGTTGAGCAGTCTTTAAAACCTTTTGTTGTTGTGTTTCCAGGTGTGTCAGATGCCAGGTAAAGTGTTGTTCAGCTCCTCTGTGGGGATCAACAGAGTCAGTGAGCTCAAAGCTGCAGAGAGACTCTTCCTCCTGTTGAAACAAGACTTGCCTGTGCAGCTATCTGCTAACACCAACCCAGGTACGTTGAATGCACATATACATGTAATACAAAACATGGGGAATACCTTGGCAGGTATTAAATTGTATGCCTGTCTTTCAATTATTGTGCACCTTAAAAGTTTAAAAGTCTGGGCGCCCGGGTAGCTCAGTTGGTAGAGAGCCCATATATAGAGGTTTACTCCTCGACGCAGCGGGCCTGGGTTCGACGCCGACCTGCGGCCCTTTGCTGCATGTCATTCCCCCTCTCTCTCCCCTTTCATGTCTTCACCTGTCCTGTCAATAAAGGCCTAAAAATGCCCAAAAAATAATCTTTAAAAAAAAAGTTTAAAAGTCTAAACTCATAATGGCATCATTATTATGATCCCACACTACTGAAAGAAGAAATCCCAAAATGGAAACAAAACCACCATAAATAATTCAGTGCCTAATTGCCTTAATTTTGTATTGACTTTAGTGTTGTGTGCTCTGTAATGTTCATAGCAAAAGCAGCCTCTTTGCTGCAGTCCAGAGTGTTGGGTGACAAGAATCATTGGACCAGTGCTGTAATGACATGGAGCCACCTGCAAGGGGAGCTGGAAGGCAGAAGGACTACTGTCAACCCACCAAGCACTGCCCTGGGAGTGACAATGAAGAGGGAGGAGGGGAGCAGGATTGAAGAACAGAGGGGAAAGGAGGAGGAGGAGAAGTGCGATGAGGAAAAGAAGAGTAAGAGAGAGACTGCACAGAGAGGGGAAATGTGGAGCGGCGAAACTTGTGGAGCGGAAGCCCAAATACTGGAGAAAAAGAGAAAGAGGGATTCTGAAGAAAAAGAGTCTAATAGTGACAAAAAGGCAGAGAAACAGAGGACATCTGAGAAAGAAAGAAAGAGACCATACAAAGAGGATGATGAAGAGGGGAGGAGTAGGGTTATGGAGTTTAATAGCTGTGGACAAAATGGAAAAGGAGCAATGATATCAGACACAGATTTGTATAGCAGAGGATCAGTTTGTGTCAACGCAACACCAGAACAAGACCACAGTCTGGAAAGAAGCTGCATGAAGATGGATGACATGGCAAAGGACTTTGCTGTGAAAAATGTGGGACATGGTAATAAAATAATTTTTTAATTATTATTATTATTTTTTTTTTTTTTAATTCAACATTTACATTTAAAAGGCCTTTTATTTCTGTTGCTGATTTTGTTGCGTGTTGCTTCCCTTCTGCCTTGTTGTGTTTGCCTCCATGTGATGAAGTGAAGCCTACTGGAGGAAGCGATAAGACACTACTGCAACCCAGCAGGATCAAACCAGAGCCTTCTTCTCCTGACCCGGTCTCTTTTAGGATTAGCTGCAAATGTACTGGATCTCTGTCACGATACTTTAATACACAGGTAGTGGAAATTAAGAATGCACATGACAAAGCATAGTAAAGTCAGAATATTGTCACTGGCAATCATATGTTTAGGCTAAGAAGTAATAAAAGACATAAAACACAAATAAGTGGATATTGTGTTCAGAGGAATATTGCGTGTTTGCATATTGTATCTAATATAGGAGGTGAGCAGAGTGATTGGAGTAGGCCTGAGCAAACTGCTGGGCTGGAAGACTGACCTGAAGAATCCACAGCTGGAGGTAAACTTTGTTTTACTGTATCTTCCTAGTTGTGTTGATTTGTGCCTAGCTAGTTCAAAAGATAATATTCTGAATGCCTTTATGGGCCTAACGTGTGATATTTTCCCTCTTTGGATAATGGTGTTGGCAGATAATCTCGGCTCTCTTGCCTTTCTTTTCAAATGCAACGTAATAAGTTGTTGGTTGATTTTTTTTTTTTTTTCTGCAGGTAAATGTTAATTTGAGTGATGACCACTGCCTGCTGGGGATCCCACTAACCAGGTTATTGACAAAAACTCTTTCTCTACATTTAGCTCTTATTACTTAATGACTGTCCATCAAAGCCTGCTTACGAAGCAGACTTTGACTTTGAACAGAGCCAATCTGTAATAACAACATGCAATCTCTGCTGCACGTTTAGCTTTCGATAATTTGTATTCCTTACTGCTTTCTACCATTGTTGTAGTTTCTATGGTTTCTTGGTGTTGTGGCCAATCGCCTCACTTGGTATCCAGAATCAAAAGTCACTCACCAACAGCAAGTGCTGCTGTATAAATAATCCCAAAACATTATTGAAAATCAAAGTCTCAGAAACATAGTGGATTTGGACATGGTGGTGGGTTATACACCTTTTACCATATTGCATCTTCATTTAATTTGATAAGCAGTCATAAGTAATGGGTCTCCCATCTCTTTCCTTCAGGTTACCTCTGGCTCACCGGAGTTACATTAAAACCACAGGACTGAGATCTACTGTAGCCTGGGCTATGGCCTCATTGGCTCAGATACAGGTACTAACACACACAGGTGCTGGGTGCCTGCTGCTGTATTCTTTATTTATGGTTTGTACATTTTTGACTTCTGAAAACCATGAGTAAACTATCTTATATATGCAAATCAGAAGGCATTATTAAATTATGTAAGCAAGGGCCTTCTTTTTGTCTACGTTGTAGAGAGATCCTTTGCCATTTAGAGTTTTTGTTTGTTTTACCAATACCCTAAAAAAGCAGGGCAGGTTTAGACTCTTTAGATGTGACCATTGAGCCTTAAAGCTGCTACACTACAGCTGTCCTCATTTTCAAACGTTTAGCATGATGTTTGTTGTCTATAACATGACCGTCTGTGTGACTGTGATGCAATACTGCTCGTCAGTCACCTTATGCTTTTGACCAACTGTATGTACTGTATGTTATCTCCTGTTTCCCAGCCAGGCTTCTGTGTGGTCGACCCAATGTGTGGAGTGGGAACCATCTTAATAGAAGCCGCACAGGAACATAAGGTCAGGACAGAAATCTACAGAGCTCCTGTATATATGTCAAGTGTAGAAAAGTCGGAATAGTGAACTTTTTAGGGTTTGGAATTGGACAAAACGTGTAAAACATTTGAAAAATGGTTCGATGATTGTACACATCGCTACACATTTTATACAGTTGTTGACCTGATGTTTGTTTCTCACGTATTGCCTACCAATTTAAATGATAAAAAAGCACTAATACAGTCTAATTGGAATATTTCCTAGTCACAATTAGTGCACCTTTTTTGGTTTGTGACATGATTTAATACATGTTTGTTTATTGATTACTTTTAATTTGACAAAGCAAGTCTTAATGGAAATATCAAAACAAGTACAAAGATTAAAACATAGTGTCGTTTTTAGAATAGTGTATACTGTGGAGTGCAATTGGAACACTCCTACTATAATACCATCTTTCACTCTCAATGTGATCTCCAGGCGTCCCATTTTCTGGGTATGGACATTGATGATGGACAGCTGCAGAAGGCCAATGAGAACGTAGAGTTTGCAGTGCTGGGAAACAGGATACACCTGCTGAAAGCTTCATGTATGAGTAAGAAACATGCACAAAATGATCACTGAAATAATGTTAGATGTTTGTCATTAAACCTTTTTATATATTTTTTCATTAAGGTAATGCTCATATCCAGAGAGAGCTACAGTTGGTGTCTCAGTAAAATTAATTTCTGGGTAGGAGTTTTATGGTACAGCTATGTATACAAATAGTCAAAGGCCAAACGTACAGTATTAATGCATTGCTTTTTGTAAAAGGGGAAATATTTGCCTTTAAGAAAATTGTCACATGAACATAAATATAGCTCAAATTGAAATACATTGTGAACACTTTTAAAGCATTGTCAGTGTGCCACACTGTTACAAATATGATTAATCTCTTGGATAAATTTGATCATTAATCCCAGGTGATGGTGCATTTTACTTAATCCATATCTAGCTTTTAGAAAATGTTTTTTATTTAGCTTTTATTGTGATCTGGGGATCCAAAGTTGCATGTGTTGGATGGGAATAAGTGAGTGGGAGGTGAGAGTGAACCCTGCTGTCGTGTATTAAATGACCTCTTGGCTTCCCTGTCCTCTGTGTGTGTAGTGCTGCCTCTGCCCAGCGCCAGTGTAGATGCTGTAGTCTGTGACCTGCCATTTGGCAGGAAGTTTGGCACCAAAACAACAATGGCTGCCAACCTGCCACTCATCCTCACTGAGGTGGAGAGGTTTGTGCCTCTGTGTGTCTGTTTCCATCGCTTCCTTTAGAATTGTTTAGTGAATCAGAAAATGGTGTGTTTGTGTGTGTGTATACAAATTTAATGAAAATTGCTGAATAGCTGTGTGTGTGTATTACATTTTGTCCTGTTGTTTTTAAAGTAAAACATGCTCTTTTTTTTATTAATTCAATAATATATTTCATAAAAGTCTTCAAATAAGCTTGGAAAAATATTGTCTGTCCACAAAAAAGAATAATACCTATAGTTAATTTAATTAATGTTTGTGTGTTTAGAATCCTCTGTATAGGTGGTACCCTGGTTCTCCTTCTGAGTCCTCAGTTATCTTGTCTCCTGAAAAAACTCCTGGCACAGAAAGACTCTGGACCAACGTCTAACCAGGAAACAAAGCCTCAAACTGGGATACAAGACTGCCCATCTCCTTCTCCATCTTGCTCAAAGCAGCAGACATTCCAAATCGTCCAGGGGGTCAACTCCCCACCTACCCAGAAAACAGACCCTTGGTCTGTGCTACAACACAGTCTGCCTCCCCCTCTCTCCTCCCTGAAGCACCAGGCAACTCTTAGAGTCAGCTTAGGTGCGATAGATGGACTTATCCATAAATACGTCAAGACGGAAACTTGATTAATGTTGTTGGAAGTTACATTTGAAAGTAATTTACCTTCTTGTTGTTACTTGTCATGAAAAATAAGTAGTTTTGTTGAAATGACACACATTATTAGGACTAATACTACTGCAATTGCAAAACATATGAAGAAATATATTGTTTTTTAAAACACTGTTGAATTTTGAGTCGTGTGAGCTGTGTATTTGAAATTTTGCTATTCCAGAGATAAATAATCTATCCATTTTCCTATCCTACATTTAATTTACATTCAAATCATGGTAACTGCATTTGAAAGACCCTGACTTGTGGCAAAGGTCTTGATTTGTGCTTTTAAAGTATTACTCCTATGGAGCTATTCTGTTCTTCATATTGTCAGCAAATTCCATTAAAAGACCAAAAAAAACCAACAATGTTCCAGTTTGTCTCTCATAATTGTGCAAACTCCCTACACTGTCTGTGGCACTCAGCCCCAAACCCATTGGTTCCTACTGAATATGCAAATGTATAGTGTCACTAACCTTCAAACAACTTGGCACTGCAGTCTTTACCAAATGTTAGGAGTAACTAGTGTGTCTTCTAATTAATACATGTTTGGTGCTCTTGAGAGTATTAACGACACTAGGACGGTGAATGCCCATGTTCATGCCGAAGAAGCAACATGTCACCCAGTGTGTGTGGCTCAATGTGTTTTTGATAGTTTCTGGAGGTCAATCGCACAGAAGAAAAAGCTATACCAGTCTCTTGCTACACCGACAACACTTGTTAGGCTCAATTCATTGTTGGTTTGGGTCTTTTATTGGCCAAAAATATGGAATGTCACTAGCCTTATCCTGTAAGGTGACTGGAATGACAACTAAACTTTTGTTCTTCCTGTAAGGCAGACCCCTTCAGCTGAATCACAATGTTGCCATCTGCACTGTTTAGCCCTGCTTAGCCCAGTTTTATACTAGGACCAGACAAGGCCACACAGGGCTTAGTGTTTTCATTAATTTCCCCTGAGATGTAAATTTCCTGTATGTTTGTTGCCTGTACATATTAGAAAATGTGGCTTCACCTTCATTGTTTGAATTCAATAGTTGAAATTGATCAAGTAAAAAAATATTCGTTTAGGTGAAAATCAGGTGTAAGGTGTTTTTCTGACCTTTTTAATTTTAACCTGCATAACTAAATTAAAAGTTAGCTGTAGTAAAAGTAGTAGTAGTAACTGTAGTTTTATCACCACACGTATCTCTTGAAACCAATTGTAATCTTAAATTCAATAGCTCCATCTTCCTGGTCAGACTCTTAATACATCCATGGTCAGACTCCATGGAGAGTGTACGCCATGATGTCCATTGCGCATGCTCAATGCGCATTGGAAGCCATGTTGGAGCTACAGTGGGTTCGGGCTGAGATTTTCTGACGCCGTATGTTTTTCTTAAAATATCTGTTTTCATACATTGTCGGAGTTCGTCAAACGTGCGCGATCGGCGCCGTAATCGGCATTGGAAATGATGAACTCCAGTGTCGACCTGTCCCGGCGGAATCCGCAGGAGGATTTCGAGCTGATCCAGCGGATAGGAAGCGGCACATACGGAGATGTGTACAAGGTACAACTGCAGTTAGGGAAGCAGCCACAGAGGTCCATTATCGGACACAGTGGTTAGACACGCAACGTTTTCCTTTGTAGCCCTTCAGTGTTGTCGTAACAGAGGAAAACAAACCATGTAGCCATCATTAGCTTGTTTCTGAAATACTTGTCTTATTTCGTGTTGATGTTTACTGATGCAGTATTTAGTCTGGTACTCGTGTACCTAATTCCATTGTCGGACACATAGCAGCGATGATGTTTTATGACTGTTATTGTTTTGGCCTTTCTCCCCGACTATTTGCGACATTATGTACATCAGGGTTAACGTTGAAGAAATACCAATTAGTAGATCCAATTCTCGGTTGCCGAGTAATCATAAATAACCATAGCTAACGTTGACTGTAAACCGCCAGTCGGAGCTCGGGCGCATACTTTACGTTAAATCTGATTTTGTCGAGCAGAAATCTAACGCTGCATTCAGGTGCTCCTCGGATGGTCAATTTTCCCGAGTTAGGGAGTCGTTCTTCCGAGTTCGGTGTGTTTATGATCTTTAAGTCGTAATGTGGCGAAACAAACAAAAAAACAAACAAACATGGGGCTACAAAGATGTGTTGTATTTTATTGCTCAGAGCGTTTCAACAGTATTTGTTTCCACATTGAAGCTTTATACGAGTGAGTTTGTCCCAGACGTGTTGCTGCACCAGTAAAAACTAATACAATATTGCTTTACCTGACTTTTTATCAGGGTTAAGGCTAATAACTTTTCTAACTAATCTAGGTCACTAACTAGCGACTAACTCTTACAAACTAATATTAGGTCCTATGTGGGTTAAAAAAAATGATATGCAATTCGTGTATTTATAAAGTTTCTTATCATTAATCCAATATTTACTTTCGTCCGCAATGTAACTGCGTATTAGGACGCCAACTCGGAAAGTCGTAGCAACCGTTTCGCCCACTTTCTAGTTGTCGTTCCGACTTGAGTCGTCATTCACGTGGATTTTCCAAGTCTGTTCCTCATTTTCCGATTATCCCGACATCACTTGAATGCAGCAATATTCACGTTGTACTAACGTTGCACAAGTGTTGGTCGTTACAAAGAATTAACGCATGCCTTGGCGACATGTGTGTTTACTCGCCGTAGACTGTGGCCATTGTCTAAAAAATTGCGGTGAATAACTTACCGTTAATATTAAATAACGATTGATTTAGAAGTGTCCGATAAAAGACATTAGCCGTTAGCTGTCCGAGAAAGGACGCAGTAGATAGCATCAATAAGCTAACGTCGTGGAAACATTGTGACAAAATGACAACAAGGACTGGTTTGTTACCTGTGCGGTAAAACAAACTGAAGCAGGGGCAACCTAGTAGGTTCACCATTAATCGTAATATTGCAGAGTTTTTGCTGAATTAGTTAAAACTGTCTTCGTTTTGCTCTGAGAGACTGACAGCTGCCTGCCTGGAAATCCGGTTTGGCTAAAGCGCTCAGGGCTGAGCAAGCTACAACAACAACAACAACAACAACAACAACCATAATTTCATCACTCCGTATTGTTTCATTCGCGTTTTAACACCAGTAAGAACTAGTCGCAGTTATTAAGGAACTGGGGCGTCGATTTCTATGTACACTGTCTGATTTATGTGGCGTTAAGCTGTTATTTTTGGTGATACACTTTACCAAGGCCCTGTGCTGGTAGCAGACAGCCTGCATCCTAAAGAGAAAAAGGAAGAAGACTTGCGTTTATTTATCCCGCAAGGGGAAATTCACAATTTTCACTCTGCTTGGTACGGTTATTACCCAAGAGAAGGCAGTTCCTGAAGTATAACCTAACTCCACCACAGACTTTTGGGGTATCACCATTTTTATTATGTGTTACATAGAACAGTTGTAATTGTCATAATCCTATAACACAACTTGTGGAATACAATGTAGAAATACAGCAAGGCTGTTACAGGTCATGCAAAATTAATAATATCACAGAAAACGGTTAAGTTATGCTGCAGGACATACAAACAAATGCAATCCATGCAAGAAGGGGTTGCTATAAATCCACAGCTGGGCACAATATACATAAGTACAGACCTCGTAGGATACTGTATTCCCACCATATCAGTTAAAAAAAAACATAACGTATGATACCTTCAAGAGAAGCACACTTCTGAGTAGCCTATTAAAACAAGTATTGAGATCTTATTGATGCCTCATCCTTGATGGGTTTGGACATCAGCTCTCTATAGTATATCAGTGAGGTTATGCAAGTTAAACATCCAAACTCTTAGCTTGTAGTTGTTTGTGCTGCAGTCACTTTATTGAGGTATTTAATTTCGCTGCTGTGTGGGGGAGAGGCTTTTGGCAGACTGAAGATTCATTAAACACTGTAACAGGACTCAATGCTGTTTGGTTAACCTCTAGGCTATTTGTGGTAATTACAGGAATACAAATGTATGTTAAAGACGAGACATGAACGATTTCCAGTCGTTTTAAATGTAAAGATGCCACTAATTCTAAAAGTATATCCCAAAACAAAACCCTGTTACCTGTCATGTCTTACTTTGTGTGTGTTTCCATATTGTATCCATCCCTGCTGCAGCTAATCTTGTTGCAGATACTGTAGGTCTGACAGGATCACTTCAGCAGGCCAGCATTTCAGAGCTAACTCACCTGCTAGCTGTCACAGTGCACAGCTGATTAATGTGCACTTATGTAAAAACTAGAGATGGCCCGATACCATTTTTTGCTTCCCGATACCTGAACTTGCGTATCGGCCGATACCGATCCGATACCAGTGTGTCATATATTTTATTATGTTTTAACAACTGTATAGTACTATCCCTGTGTGGATGTGATATTATTTCTATCTTTGTTATCGGTCTGGCTCAGGTTAAACTCTTTGTGAAACATGAACAATGAACGCCACAGAACTTTCTTTTATTATGCAGTTTGACAGTCAGTTATAACAGAAAAAGAACATAAATGAACTACTTTAATGTAGATTTTCTTGAGGGCTTTATTACGTGGTATCAGATCGGTACATAAACTCCAGTACTTCCCAATACCGATACCAGCGTTTTAGGCAGTATTGGAGCCGATACCGATACTGGTATCGGTATCGGAACATCTCTAGTAAAAACATTTAAAAAAAGGAGCAAAACACGTAATCTATTATACATAATCATGACAGGATAAGTAAGACATCTTCAGTTGTGCAGACTGTTGATGCATCCATTCATAAAGCTGACAATACTGTAGAGAATTGTTACTGTCAATTGTTCTGTAGCTGATGCTACGTGATATAGTACATAGTAACAACGGGGGTTTTGTTGATGGACACTTGGGGGCTCAAACCTAAAACCTCTGGATTAAAGGATGTCCATCTAAGCACCAGGGCACTTGATAAACCTCATTGATGCCTATATTTGGTTCTACCGCTCTGTGAAATCTGTGGCTTGGCTTGGATAGGAATGTTTGAGCAGGAAACAAAGTGTGAACCCTAGCTAGCTTGTTTTCTCCTCTGTTTGTAGCCTCTTTGTCTGTATTAGTTAAAAAGTGAAGGAGGAGGATTGGCTGATAGCGTGACGGGCCTCCTGACCACAAGACTGAAGGGTTGATCCTCCAAAGGGGATGTTATAGGGTACAGTGAAGTGGTATCTTCTTTTGTAAGGGAGGGACCAGTTTGTTTGTTTTCAGATACCAATTATTTGCTGATAGTTTCAATAAACTGGGCCATTTTCATGATTCAATTCATGCCGAAGATTAACCTGTGGACTGAATCCTTTCCACGGAGTAAAGTACCTCAAAAGCATTCGGATCATCAGCACCACCAAATCTCTCCATTGAAACTCAGACTAATGAAATTCTTTAGTTGCTCCTTAAGGCAGGGCGAGGCAGGGTTGACTTCTACAGACCCCCTGAGGCTGTCTAGTAAAAAAAAAAAAAGAGAAAAATACTGCATTTAGGGCTAGGTTGGGTACCAAAACCCTACGCAACGCAGATTTCGGTTCCTCATTATGGTTCCACTTGAAGTGTTGACTGAAATATTTTCCCTCTGTCGCTCCGAAACGGACGTAAAAATAGCACACTTGCTCTGTAGTCTACCGTTAGCTGGCTACCGTAAATGTAGGCTACTTTTAAAATGCCATATTTTCCCTCTGGGCTCACCAAAACGGACGTAAAAGCACATTAACCATTCACTGCACGTGATCGCTAGTAAACCTATTACACTTGCTCTGCTAGTCTATCGTTAGCTAGCTAGCTTTTAGTGCATTTAAAATGCCTAAAGCGAAGCGGTCGAAAGTGTGGCTGTATTTCACAGCCAAGGTGACCTAGGTTTACTTATTATATATTTAAGTACTTTAAAACGTTAATATATCATGTTAAATTTAAATAATAAAAAAAAAACTCTATAAAAGAGCCTGTCTTTGATGTCATTTTTCAGTTTTTCAAGAATCGGTTTAGGAATCGGAATCGTTTTAAAAGTACCCGTTCGGCATCAGAATCCTAAAAATCCAAACGATACCCAACCCTATATGCAATATATATGTTTCACACTGTATTGATTATCATTGTACTTACAATCCAAGAGTGATTCCTGAAAAAACTTGACAATACCAGTTTCACCATAGTCCTGTGTACATAACACCAACTAGACATGTTCACGTGTGATTTGGGCCTACTTCTCCTAAACACAAATCTTTAGTTTTGTGTCGATATTGGAAGAAAGCCACCCTACTCCACTCGTATTGGAGGTGACAGCACTGAGTGATTTCCAATTTTCAAAGCTGCATTAGGCTGCCTCTCACGTCTGTGGCTTAAAACGCCACTGGAAAGGAGCAGTTTGAGTAGGGCTGGGTATCGTTCAAACATTTCCGATACCAATATATTGACTTCGATACTGCTTTGTAAACGGTAATTTTTTCGAAACCAATTTTCTAAAACATAAATAAATTACATTATGGCACAAATCTTTTGATCTACTTTTCAGTTCCTACTACATGAGCCCCTTCTCTGTGCATGACGTAGAATCTTTCCTGCCTGCTTCTACGACGTGTAACGTTAAACAGCCAATCACCAGCGTTATTAGATCTTGGTAGAAGCATGCTGCGTGCTTATTGGCTCACTGCCTCTGAAGAGATCTACTCCTTAGGTATTGAAATTGGGTATTGAATGACAAGGCATTTTTTGATACTCAATACTTTAGAGGCAATTTGGTTACAAGGCAATTTGATACCCAGCCTAGTGATGCCAGTAAACTCCACACAGCATGTTATCTGACTGGTGTGTGATGCTTGAAAACCAAAGAAAAATAAACCAACTGGAGAAGAGAAATATCTGACGTTGATGAGCCAGGCAAACTATGAATGGCCCATTTGCTTACTGATATTAAATGTATACTAATTGTATTGAGTTGTCACTTCAGATGGGCGGAGTACGAGACGCTCCTCTTTTGCAGTCACACTTTGTCATTTAGACTGCTTCAGAAGAGCTTCAATAAATGCCAGTATCGGCTTGAAATGGTGCTCTATATGAAAACCTCATCTGTTGTTGCTGCTGTATTCACCTCCCTCACACTCCGTGCTTCAGAAGATGTGGCACAGGCCAAGTATTTACCAATGCACGGGATCTGGCGTAACTTTTTAAATGTTTAAATAGGACGACTGACCCGTTTTCTCATGGTGACAGTGGCTTCAGATTGAGGAAGTAGAGGCAGACAACGGCCTTCAGTGGGGATAGAGATCAGTTAATGAAAAATCAATTTCAGTCGCAGTGTACTCTAGAAACATGCCAGGCATCTGGGTATTTTTGGACTCACACGTAAGGGGCAAGCAATGCTACCAGACAGCGTTTGTTTATGCCTGCTCACTTTTTAAAACTCTTTTTAAGTTAGTTTACCTAACTATCCCAAAGCTGGCATGGTTATTTGGTGCATGTTATCAATATAAATTAAAAAATAACATGATAAAACAGTACATTTGGCCATTTTGGGGAAGAATTTCCTATTCAAATCCCATTAAAAGGCATTGAAATCTTCAAGACAAGAAGGCCTTCATCTCTAGTTCATTAAAGCAAAAAATATTACGAGGCTTTCTATGTATGCATTCACGCTTCTAATGTATTTAACACAAGATTGATCTACTCAACAGTAATACATGTGGTGACTAACGATTTCCTCTGGCGAGACCCTGGTGTGTGTGTGTGTGTGTGTGTGTGTGTGTGTGGCACAGCTGGGCAGCCGTGGTCCAGGAAAGCAGGAATCTTCACTTCCTTTGTGTGTGTGTGTGTGTGCTCATGTCCTATTGTTTCACACTGCAGCACAACACGCAAACAAAACCAGATGACATATGGCTTTAGAGTCACAATTAAAAATCTGCTGGCCCAAAACCATCCTGTTTTTGTCGCTGTTCCTCCAGTTGTTTGCTCACTGAGGTGGATACAGACCTCAGCCTGCATTCACAATAGCTCTGAAGCAAAGCAAGGTTCCTGAAATCCTCTTTGGCCTCAGATCGGAAATTTCGGATTCTGTTTTCTGTTTGCCAAGTACAATTAATGTACTGTGCAGGAATTTGTATCTGTGCCACTGGTGCAGTGACATACTGATAACTAGCATAGTTACACAGTAGTTAATGACACGCTGTAGTGGCAAGAGACAAAACCAGATGCAGCAGTAAAAATAGCCCTCTGAAGTCATTTTACATTCATCCACTGTAGAGTCAGGCAGCGGGGGATTACGTTTGGTTTCTCTGTTAATGTTACAAAAGGCCTGTTAACAAGGCAATCACTTTGCCCTCAATCAAGTAGTGGTGTTCAGTGTAGACTTACTTTAAGGTCTTATTAAGAGTGGTTACATTCAGTAGAAAGTCTATCCTTCGTTTTAGGAAGTGCAGTCTAATATGTATTGTTGTACAGATGTGTTCACAGCCTAAAGTGAAATATTTTACAGTCATTCCTCTACATAGACGGATCAGAACTGACGTGTATCTCCTGCTCAAAGCACTTAATTTATTTCAACTATGTAAACGAATGGCCAAGCTTATGCGGTTTAGGGCATAACCAGCTATTGAAAGTACATTGTGCCATGTTAATCAAGTTTAATACAATATCCTGTAGCTTGCTATTTTAACACATACTGTACCAGGCCTAGCCTTAAGTGATTAACACAATGTCTGCAACAATAAGTGAATGCTATGACTCTCTGCAGGGTGGGTCAACACAATAGAAATAATGGTGTGACAAGTGAAGAAGTCTGTGGGACGTCCCCTGCAAACACACATAATTTATAAAACATCCCCTCAGTAGGTTGTACTCTCTTTAAATAGAGGAGCTGCTACTGTCAATCAGTGGGTCTGACTCATTTAATCTCACAAATGAATTCCTCTTTCAACAAGGCTGTATTTTAATTAATCAATCGAGGTACAATCCAGTGAAATGTAATCCCATTAGCTCCTTCAAGTTGTGCATGATTCACTATAAAGCAGACTGGGGGGTGTAATAAAGGCTTGTGTGAAAACAAAGGTACGGCCACTAATTAATATGGATTTAGTATGAATTATTTTGCATTACCATGACAAACTAGAGTAAACGTAAAGCAGCTGCCTCATCTCTAAGTTACCAGAAAGGGATTAAGTCTTTGAGGCTTGTTTTGAGCACCTTGGTGTTCATACCGCTGCCAGGGCTACAACTCTGCTGCTGAACAGGTTGAAAATCTTGGCACCATGTTAGCACAAGTGTCAAATCCTATTTTGAGATTGTGTGCTCATGTGATGGAGTTGGGAGTGCTCAAACATGGCTTGGACTAAATAATTGTTTAATACCAGCTGAATGCCTCTGAGGAAACATTCACATGAACAATCAAAGGTGGCAGGAATGTTTATGTCTGACTATTGTTGCTTGAGTTTTTCCTCTGACTCCTCTAAAACTACAACTAGACACACTGCACATGCATTCATACACACACACACTATTTGGGTAGGTCAATGTAGTAGGAATGTGTGAAGTGTGTGGTATGTGACTTCACAGGCCGGCACCAAATGTGAACGCCATTGGTGCGGAGGGAGAATCGGTCACATTTGTCTCCTTAAACATGTAACTTTGGTAGAACTTCAGAGTTGTCAGTAGTAATGGGCGATAGAAACAATATGCAATAGAAACGATACAAAATTGGCCTACGATAGAGGTTTTAATTATATTGTACTATAATGCATGTTGATGTCGCAATCTACCCGCGAAATTTAGAGCCACGAGCTGCAACTGGCTGCAAAGCAACAAAATAATTTTCGTTGCCTAATACTGAAAGTATTTTCAGTACAGTGTCTGTTCTTTAACTAAAAATACATCCGTTTTTCCTGTTCTCTGCATCTTGGGTGGCATTTAAGAACCAAGGATTTAAATTAACTAAGTGTAGTGCCTTTTAGAATGGTTTGCACTAAAGAAAAGAACCCCATTACTTTAAGCTTTTTCTTCTTTTAAAGTCTCTGCAACTAGTGTACTTGAATTTTATTTATCTGCAACATCATGTTGTATAATTACAGTTTTGCACAATGAATGTTCTCAAAACTACATACTAGGTTTCTTTCTTTAAAAAAATACATTTAGCAGTTTGGCTTTCCTTAGGGTCTATGTAACCTGTTCTGAAATGGTTTATTATAATTTATATATCGTGAAGGCTGCAATGTATATCGCAATATATGGATTTTAGGCCATATCGCCCATCCCTAGTTGTTAGTTTTAAAACACCAATCGCAACCTTGTTACAAGAATGTTATGTGACATAAGTATTTGAAACTAGTAGGGTGATGAGTTCAAGTTGTTTCAAAACTACTGCATAAAGAAATAAATTCATAAATAAACTGCATTGTAGATCGGTGATTTTGTGCCTCTGTCATTGATTTCACTAGTTTGCAGTGCCGCTCCACTTTAGTGATTTCCTTTCAGCCCAGCTGAGTTGTATTGGTAACTAATGTCAATGTATTGCTATTGGTAGAGCTCATCACTTGCTTTATAAAGAAAGATTTCAATATGAATGCTGGATTGAATGACTCTTCTGGGTAGATGAATACTTGCGTGCGTGTGCGCATTAATGCGTGTTTTGCTTGAGTGGGTGGTTATTTTGTTGAAAGACAGGTGTGCTAATTAAAAACACTTTAGTGCATGTCGCCTCACCTGTTCCCCTCCGGGGGCCACGTGTTGATAATGGTTTAGCTGGTAAGACTAAGCTTTCTGGGGAAACAAGCTGCAGAGTTGGGCCTTCACCATTTTTGCCATACAAATGATTTCTAAAGAATCATGCTTTAAACTCAATATACTACTCAAAGGATGCTTTTTGCATGTGCGTGATAGCCACCAATTGTTGACCCCTTGGCTCCTAGGAAGGAATGATACGATGACGGCGTTAAAAAAAGAAGAAGCTTTACTTTGAATAGGAGACCTGGGCGGTGTGCTCATTTGGCTGATTGTGTATGTATAAATCTATTTCAAAATGTTTCAAAAATGATGGAAACTAATGGCGTTTTTCCATTACGTGGTACCTGCTCTACTCGCCTAGACACCCTGTGCGTCCGTTTTCCATTGCAGATTTTAGTACCGCCTCAGCGTGGCTGGTCGTCTTATATGCCGGCTTGACGCACGCACCAGCGCACAAGTATAAACATCAGGCCACTTGAGCTTGTTTTACAGTTCTGTGGAGGCTCCACGCAGAGCTTTCGCCGTAGCCTATGTAAGTGGCCTGATGTTTATACTGTATATACGCTGGTGCGCGCGTCGAGCCGGCCGTGTGTGTGTGTGTACGTAGGCTATGGCGAAAGCTCTGCCTGGAGCCTCCGCAGAAGTGTAAAACAAGCGGCGCCGCAGTAAACTGCCGTGACCTAACGCGACACACACACACACACAGAACGTGGAAGGTGTGTCGTTGTTGCCACAGCCAGAAGACACATTTAGTTTCAAATGAAGCTGGAGGCAGCAAAAAAAAAAACACAGCTGGCTAATCTATTTAAAAATAGCGGGTTTGTTCAGGACACCCCCCCTGTCGCTTTCACGTCACCTTTTGGTATCGGCTCAGCTCGCTTGGAACCTCGACTGAGCTGGTACTAAAAAAAGTACCTGTTGGCAGGTACCAGGTACTTTTTTTCGTAATGGAAAACCAAAAAAGGCGAGTAGAGTCGAGGTGAGTCGAGCAGGTACCATGTAATGGAAAAGCGCCATAAGTGTTTTGTCTTTAGCTTGGTGTCAGTGTATTTTGAAGGTGTTTATAAGCTTTAGAAGTTTGTTAACCAACAGATAAGGTGATAATATTTTATCTGAAGTACCCGACAGTAGTAATGTGAACATTGGAAATGCATGTCACTATGTAATGTCAATAAGCAATAAAACAAGCAAAATGCAATTGCTGCCTGGCCTGATACTGTACATTGGTTATCTTAAAGCCCAGAGAAGCATGGTTGTGATCGAATGGTCACCTGTTTGAAACCGCAAATCTTTCGGAAAAATCTTGTCAGAGGGAGTGAATGAACAACTACTGCAGAAGTTATTGCCCCAGGCCTTCCTTAACACCCTGACTCACTGTAATGGAGCTGCTCGGTGGCTTTCAGTAGAAGGCTCTGGCTGCTCCTGTATATGTGTGTGAGTGTCAGAAATTGTTAGAAGAAAAACAGTAAGCGTGAGATTGTGATCTGAACGGAAAGTTCAGCAGGCAAGTTTTCCAAGTTGTCCTAAATAACGTATGAGACCATGAGAGGAGAGGAGGTGGCCTGGATGAGAGAGCCACCTATTAGGGCTGCACCATATGTGAAAAATATGCAATAACGTTGTTGAATATAGCGATAACAATATTACTGGCAATTAATAAACAGATATTAAAGTGTACTCAGTTCCGCCTTTCTGCTGCTTTCAGTATTCTGCTAAAATACAACAAACTGCTTGTTGAATTATAAACAAACGAAAGGAAATCATTTCCAACATTCTTTTATTCAGCAAATTGGACATTGAATTGAATATAAAAGGCACCACTAAAAAAGAATGACAGTTACATCTTTAAAGTGCAGTTTCCTACTGATATTTTCTGACAACTAACACAACATTTTTTCAGGTGTCTTTCGGGATATGTCGCAGCCTTTCACGATATGTTTATTGCGCCAGTTGATATCATGATGACAAGTTAAAAAAAAAAACTATATATTGTGCAGCCCTACCACCAGTGTGCTTTTTAAAATGTCTTTTATGTATATAAAATATTTTTTCTGTTTTTCCCCTTGTTTTTTTTTTGTTACCAAAAGGAAGTTTTTATAGGTTATCATAGGGTATTCTTATACATTTCTATACGAACTATGTAATACGTATAAAACAAAGTACATAGATTAGTGAAAAGTTTCTGTATCACAACAAAGACTAACTCATGTACATACAGAGTTAACCGTCTGTATAAAATAGAATGCTTATTGACAATATATCAGTCAATTTATTATGCACACTCCAATAAAACAAACAAGTCTGAAGAATTACATAACATTGAATCACAAAGGAACACAATTAAAATCAGTCCATCTAGCTGATATATTATACTATAGAATACTGTCACATAGGATTAAATATAAATACTACTGAAGTTTGTCAGAGCTGTAGGGAATTAACAATAGTTTTGTTAAGACGAAATGAAAAGGACTATCAATCAATCAAACTTTATTTCTATAGCACATTTCATACAAGTTAATGTAACACAACGTTTTTCGTACAAAAGCGACATGAAATAAAACTTTTCTCAATTAAACAGAGTAAAACATATACAAACATGTAAAGAACACACACACACAAACTAGAAAATTAGCATTGAACAGCGACAAACATTTTTATTTTTTTTATTCATAGACTTTTGTAAAAAGCAGGATTTTTAGCCTGTTTTTAAAAGTGTTCAGTGTGGAAGCCTCTCTCGGTTCCACTGGCAGGGTGTTCCATATCATTGGGGCATGGACACAGAAAGCTCTCGAGTTAAAGCAACACGAGAACTTTTCCCGCTTGGGTCCCCCTACAGGTTGTCTCGTTGGAACTACAGCTCGCGCTACCCGATCTGGCAAACTTGCATAATGTAATGGACAATTCTGCTTCCAACCTGTAGGGGGTCCGAAGCGGGAACAGTTCTCTAGTGTTACTTTAAAGCGAGGGATGGTTAAGAGGCCGCTGCCTGTGGATCTGACGGTTCTTGCTGGTTCATATCTAACGAGCGTGTCTAGCTGCATTGCCATTAAGAGCTTTATAATATAGGAGCAGAATCTTAAAATCAATTCCAGCCTTGACTGGGCGCCATTGTAAAAGTCTAAGGACAGGTGTAACGTGTTCAAACTTATGTGTTGCAGTCAGAACGCGCGCAGCCGCATTTTGAATTAATTGTAGTCGCTGCACAGCTGATTTCGGGACGCCGGTGAACAGACCGTTACAGTAATCTAATCTACTTGTTATAAATGCGCGAGTCAATATTTCAGAGTCTGCTTTTGACAGAAAGCCCCTTGATTTAGAAATCTTTTTAAGATGGTAGAAAGCTGATTTTGTGACTTGATTGCTAAAGGATACAACCTTTTAGAATAAAATCAAATGGCGCACCCTTGTATGTTCTTACAGAAGTTGCAGGATTACATCTCAAGCTGAGTGGGCTGATTAGCATGGTGAGCTGCTATTGCTTAGGCAGTTCTTGTTTGTTTTTCGTGGTCAGAGAGGAGAGAGTGAAATGCCACACTGATCCTCCACTGAGCTGGCCATATGCTGAGGATATGACGCACGCACACACACACACACACACACACACACACATATATATATACACACACACACACACACACACACACGCACGCAACCTAATGGAGGTGTTAATGATGGATATTAGCTAAGTTTCTTCATTACTGCGTTGTACTGTAGAAGCCCTCATAAGGCCATTGCTGATCTGGCAATACAATACATGGCCTTGCTTTGAGGGAAACTGTACATTTCTTCATTTGTTGGTCCCTTTTTTGAGTTAATTCTTATTAGGTCAAATTTCCCATGTAGGGCAGGGTATCACACCTAAACACACATATATATATTTTTTTTATTTTTTTTAATCTTTTATTTAGTCAATTTATTGAACATGTTAAAAAAAAAAAATACAAAGTAAAACATTTGCTTATAATAAATAATTCTTCAACAAACGGCAATTTTTGTTCAATTATTGTTGAGAACTTTTCTAGTCCTACCCCCTCTTAATTTTCATTATTCATAATAGAAATTTAATTTGCATCCATCAGTGTCCATGTTTAACTCAATCGGCTTGAACAAATCAACTCTTTTAGACAAAAACAAGAACAAAATAATCTGGACAGATGAACCCAAAAAAACATTAAGAAATAACCACACAAGAAATCACTGGTCCAGCCATTTCATATTTTTTAAGTTGGGATAAATTGTTACATTTTCTTTTCCTTGTTTTTGGGTACCGAACAAAAATGCGTCCATAACACAGTTAAGTACCGGAAGTTGGCATGAAATGTTTGCTCACATTGACACATTGATGTTTTATTTATTTTTTCCTTTCAGATGTGACGTTTTCTTATTTAAATCATACTTTTTGACTATTTTCACTTAATGTACAACTGAGAATGTTGGACTCTTTTGTTAAATAAAAAATTATAGTCCTCGAAGTATCAGCATTTCTTTAAAGTATACCGAGCTCTATTCCCAAGTACATACAGCGCATCCCTAATTACTCCCCCCCCCCTGGCCTGTGTCACTATCACACCCAGTAATCTGTGCCTCAACATGTAACAGTCAGGCTCCCAAGCTGTGTTAATGTACTGGTGATATCATCAGTCATACATTTACACGACATTTAAGCTGTTAGGTTTGGAGTTCTCACCCAGAATAAATTAAAATGAGCAGATAAACTTTGCTTTTTGTTTTTCCAACCATTGAATATAACTAATAACAAACAGCTTTCTATTCAGTGGTTCCTTTGTTTGCTCATTTATAAGATAATTGCTTATTCAGTCATTGCGCAATCACTGAATGGATTTTTCTGAAATGTCAGGGAATGATGGATTGTGTTGTGGCATTTTTGTGTTGTGGCATTTTCAATATTACACCGAAAAGCCCACTTATTTGTACAAGAACACTAATTGGATTTGATGGACTGGAACATTTTAGGAATCCCACTGATTGGCACAAATGTTGAGTTTGATTAAGCATGAATGTTTGTGAGAATGTTTCGTACTAGTTGTTTCTGATTAGCATAGATGAGCGCAGCACCATGTTTGTTTGCTAGTTAGTTGGTGATCAAACCTAAAACCTCTCGGACGGTCACAGCAGCCAGCCAGTCGAGTCGAGTCAGGCCAACAGTGGCACTGAGCGCTATGAGTCATCTCTGGTCTGTCTGCTGACTGAAGACACACTGTCTCTGCTCTCCACTCGGCTTCTTTTATCTTTGCATCTCTTTGTATCTCCTCCCTCCCGCCACAGCTTTTAGGGCTGTGCAATTAATCAAAATGTAACCGTGATTATGATTTCGACTCCCAATGATCACAAAAACAGAATAATCGAGAGAAACAATTATTTAGCTCATTACATTTTGCAAGTAAACTCTTATTTTCTCTTGTGTTCTGAATGAAAAAATAAAAATTTTCCTTAAATAGGAAAAGTATTAAGGTAAATTTCACAGTTGTATGTTTTTACTGTTGATTTATTTAACTTTTTCCACTGTTTTTTAAGTTCAATAATTGCAACATCTTTCCAGAACTCAACAAGTAATCGTGTTAAATTATCGTGATTTGTGACCGAAATAATCGTGATTATATTTTTTTCCATAATCAAGCAGCCCTAACAGCTTTACTTTTGTGTGGGTAGGTCTCTTGTAATTCCTCCTTTTGCCTCTAGTATTTTATCATTTTATCTTTCCAAATTAAATCTTTGCCTCCCTGTTAGACTAAACAAAACAAAAATCTGTTATTGTCTTTAATATAACTGGTTAATTTGGGTAGTACAGTTGTTTTTACCGTGGTTGTCCTTGAGTTCTTTGTTTTATTTTATCCTCTCATCGCTATTGTGTTTCTGCAGTCCTCTGCAGTACTCCACTGCCTTGTTGGTGAAATTTGAGTTTCTGTTGGTGCCACTTTTTCCCCCTTAAGCCATGGTGGCTATCACTGCTCATGCTGACTATGCAGTTCCGTTTGCATATTATGCATCACTGTATCACAGAAAACTTAAATGGAATTTGACATAATTTGTCAAAATCTCTCATGTTGATACTATAATAGGGTAGGAACATTGATTAAGCCAGTGCTGCAAGTCTTCCTTTAATTATAGCTTAACTTTTTCCTTCTATTGTGCAGCACTTTTAAGTATTTTTTCTGTCATTTATTTTGTATTACACAGGGCTCAAGGCTAACTTTTGAAAGTGGTTGCCGGCTTGGCAACCAGGCATCAGCTTTTGGTTGCCGAAATTGACAATACGGTTGCCATGTTTTATACTGCCTATATTTAGAGCAATTAATTTCTTATGTAACTATTAGAGTTTAGATTCTCTGCCCGAGCGGGCCGTTATTTTCCGCCATTATCCTCGGGCCGGGCCCTTGATCAAGCATTTGTGTTTTTTTTAATCATTACTTTATTAGCCTAATTGGGTGCGGAGAAAGCTATGCCATAATCAGAAATATTATCTATATAGGCTATATTTAGGCCAAAGTAACAAATGTGTCCAAAAGGTTGGACTACAGTTACAAAATGCAACACGTGTCATGCGTGGAGTCTCCTCCTCTCGCACACATCACACCGGGGCTGCTGGGCTGTATGGTGGAGCTTAAGTGCAACATGGAGCTTGAGGATGTAAAGAAAAAAAGAAAAACAGGAGAATTACCTTTTGAGCAAGTTTGGAGGAAAGTCGGAGGTATGGAACCATTTTAAACAAGTCGTGGGCAGTGACAACAAATGTGTCGGCTTTGTCGAGTGCATTAGGCTAAGTGCGGCACGCTACTCTATGACAGCAAATAAAACGGGGACTTGGATGATGAACAGACACATGAAGCAGGCTCGCCGTGGCAGAAAAGATGATTGTCAGCCTTCAACAGTGCTAGTTTGTGTCTTTTAGCTCATAGCTTTAGCGGTAGACTGTTGGAATCCTCTACAGTGAAATACAGTCACACTTTTACACCGTTTAACTGTCAGCATTTTAACCGTGTTTAATCCAGTTACTACTGTAGCTAATGGTAGGCTAACGTTACCTGCTATGTAACGTGTTACTAGTGTTAACTAGAGTGACCTGCAGCGATGTTTCTGTTGTCTCTAACGTGGGTTTCAGAGCATCAGAGAGCAGCGCAGACATTTGGCTAGCTAAGTGGCACCGAAATCCGCGTTGCTATTTGGTCCGGTAGATACCGCATCGGTGGCATATTAGCACCGGATTATAACGTGCCGTTAACATGAACAGAAAATTGTAGCCTAACAAAAGGTCCAGGACAGGACAGCCCGTTCTCACTCCGAACTCATAAATACGGAAGTTTGGGCAGTGGCTCTCAGTGTCAGATACGACGAAAAAAGCGCCCTTCAGCGTGTGTGTAGAACGCACCAGGGAGAGCAGCAGCTACACGGCATTTGAAGATGACGTAGCATTAAGAGCGACTACGGTAGCGAGTAGTATGACAATCTGCATAGGGAGGTTGGTTGGGGTGGTGGATGGGTCAAATAACACAGGACCTTCACCCAGGAGACCGGGGATCATGTCCCGCGTGTCACGTTTCCTAAACCCAACCGTCCCGTTCTTCTTTTCCTGAACACAACCGTCCCGTTCCTCTTTTCCTGAACCCAACCGTCCCGTTCCTCTTTTCCTGAACCCAACCGTCCCGTTCCTCTTTTCCTGAACCCAACCGTCCCGTTCCTCTTTTCCTGAACCCAACCGTCCCGTTCTTCTTTTCCTGAACCCAACCGTCCCGTTCTTCTTTTCCTGAACCCAACCATCCCGTTCTTCTTTTCCTAAACCCAACCGCCCCGTTCTTGTCCAGCGTGTCATGGAAACGTAAGTCCACCCACAACCTTTTACTTAACCTAACTGCGTCAAATGTGACGCCAATAGTCCCGACCAAGCACATTTAGATAAAGCGTGTTTAGATATGACGCTAAAGGAGACTTTTAGCGTCAATAACAACGCCAAAGGCACCTGACCAAGCATCTGTATTTTACGTGATGGGAGTGAGAATGTGTTGACCAGGACATTACATGTACAGTACCAGTCAAACGTTTGGAGACACTTTCCCGAATGACTGATACTGCACATAGTCTTCTTAAACTTCAAGGACTCTGGGATGAGAGCCCCCAGCACTTTTTAGTATAAGTAGTGTAGTCTTGGAGATCAGTTCCGTTAGGACAAACAACTGAGAATAGAGAACAGAGCATTTCTCATTTTTAGTATATTGTAATTTGTAAATGTAAACCTGA
This sequence comes from Sander vitreus, assembly GCF_031162955.1. NCBI lineage: Eukaryota > Metazoa > Chordata > Actinopteri > Perciformes > Percidae > Sander > Sander vitreus. The sequence continues at coordinate 24,323,713 of NC_135871.1, forward strand.
AACATTGCTGAAAAGTCTTGATTTGAAAGAACATTTCTGGATTGGGCTTGATGGATGTTCTTATAAACAGAAAGTTTACCCTGCATTATGTGACACCGTCCCAATAAAGTGAACACACCAGAATGTAAAATGTCATGTTTTTTCTCTCGAATGTTGTATAAATATGCAAGTGAGGCTGCAGCCAAGATCCGGGTAGGTAGGGGTGTTTTTTGTTTCTGTCGGTCTCTGCATTGAGACTAGAAGCGTTCGAGACATGACACATTACTCCCAGGCTGTTGGTGATATTAAAGTTCTTGTTTTGTCTCTCATGTTGAAACATTCTGGTTTTATCAGTTAACCTAAAACGTCTCTTTCTCTGTCTCACTCGCTCACTCACTCACACACACACACACACACACATACACACATACTTTTGCAATGTCATACAGTCATACTTGCACATTCTTGGCCTGAGAGAAGCAATTCATGTCTTCTCTGAAATCTTTTATTCATGAATATTTCACATAGAATTCCTCTCCTGCCTCAATAGCTCTGCTGCTAAATGTAAACACAGCTGACTATTTATAGAAAACCAGCCTCAGCGTCCTGCAAAACCCCTGCTTTCTTTGACAAATGTCAGATTTTCAGGAATAGAGGAAAAACTGTCTTGATTTCCTGTTGAAGTCCATACATTCCTCTGTCACTTCGCCTTATGTGAGTGTGTGTGTGTTTTGAATGAGTTGTGAATGTGCTATGCATGAATTCTGGTGTATTTGCTAAACTGTCTGCAAACAACATCACACATCGAATGATTAGTGGTCTGAGCATGTATGTAAGTCACGTAATTTTGCATCAGGGCCAAAATTGGATCACTGATAATATCTCAATTGTGTAAATTATATACGAATTTAATGAAAATTGCTGAAAAGCTTTTCTGATACAGAAATTCTGCATTTAATAGCAACCGAAGTGCATTAGTCGATATGATAAAGGGTGAGGCATTGTGTGTCTCACAAATGGATTATAGGTAATTATGCAACAGTTCTAAATGGGATTCAGCTGTCCTGAAATTTCTTTGCAGTATGAATTACACTTACCCATCATGCCTGCTGTTTCTCCCATGCACATGTCTCTATCATAGCTTTATGACCTCTACCGCAAGGGGCTGCATCGGTGGAGGATGTTGGTTAGAGGAAGGTTAGTTTGAGTAACAGATCCATGAGTTTGAAGGCTTAAGTGGACAGGAGTTTACAACTCTGTAAAAAGTTATCACAGCTGCAATAATTGTATCCTCCATGACCGTCGTCAACAGAAATACACTGTTCACGTTACAAAATAGGAATACGCGCGTGCACGTATCTGATTAATCAACACAGTGCGTTGCCGGATGGCCTCACATTGCGTTGTGGCAAAGGTTGAGCCAGGCTAACCTTTTTCCGGATTTTCTGATTCCTTAACATTATGTAAATGAAAAACCTGGCTTCTGTAATTCAATGACTTACTTTCTCTCTCTCTAGGCTCGTAATGTAAACACAGGAGAGCTGGCTGCTATCAAAGTCATTAAACTGGAACCAGGTGAGTTATTTCATCTTTCTTTGTATTTCCTTTATCTCCATTTTTGCTGCTTTATCTTCCTCTCTATCCCTATATAAACTTGTCTCCATTCTTCTTTTTTTCTCTCTCGTCATCTTTTTCCTTTAGCCTTTTTTCTTCATCAGACTCCTTTTCACTTCTTTTGCAAATAATATAGCCATATAATGTGTGTGTGTGTGTGTACACTTGTCACTCCAGGTGAGGACTTTGCTGTCGTCCAGCAAGAGATTATAATGATGAAGGACTGTAAACACTCCAACATCGTAGCCTATTTTGGCAGTTATCTCCGGTAAGTGTGTGTGCATGTGTGTGTTTCAGATGTACAATGTGCATGACATTGCAGCCTTTTACCGTAGCACACGTGTGCGTGCGTGCGTGCGTGCGTGTGTCAGAGAAAGAAAAAGAGAGATGAGCTGATATGTGTGAGAAAGTGAAGGACAGATGTGTAAGGGAAATTGTGTGTGTGTGTGTGTGTGTGTGTGTGTGTGTGTGTGTGTGTGTGTGTGTGAAGATTTACTGACAAGGTGTTCTCTGTGTGCGTGCAGGAGAGATAAGTTATGGATCAGTATGGAGTACTGTGGAGGAGGTTCTCTGCAGGATATCTATCACGGTAAGAACAACATGCACCTAAACAACGTTTTGATGTTGACACTGCTGTTTTACCCTTTCTCACTCTGTGATATCCATCTCTCTTTTTCTTTTCTTTTTCGCTCTCTCTCTCTCTGTCTGCCTCTCCCTTGTTTCACTCCTCCAGTAACCGGGCCTTTGTCAGAGTCACAGATAGCCTACATGTCACGGGAGACCCTGCAGGTAGCGTATACAGTGTGTTTTATGTCAGTGTAGTTATATTTTTGATCAGGAAAGGGGGAATAAACAAAGACACACATATTGGGGCATTGGTCCTCTGCTTAGCCGAAACTTCAATTTCTCTGTGAAATAATGAGAACATAGACACCAAAGTCATTAAAGAGCCCAACTGCTGATTGTCTCCAGCGCTTCATGCTAACACTTTAGCATTGACTCTGAAAGAGAGTTGGCTACTTGCTGTACATTCAGGAAGTCATAAAACTTTAATTTAAGATTTTTTTTATGTTTTATGGTCCCAAGATCAAATTTGTGTTCTACATTTTAAAATTCAAATAGTATCAATTTAAATAGAAACATAAGTTGGAAGTAAACAAACTTGACATACATTGAGACCAAACTGGAGTTATTCCCCAAAGCACCACAGCTGCATAAAGTTACAGAGGAAATACTGCAAAGTGTTAGCATTGTACACTGGAGCCAGTCATCTGTCAGAGACACGGCTGATATGTCGGTGCTGCCAACTGTATATTGAGCCAATCTCCTAAACATCTGATTTTCATTTAACCAACAGTTGTTTCTGGTAAGGAATATATAAATATCTCCTTTTACAGACATTTTAAAATGGAGCTCTAGTCTGTTTTTCAGTGCCCCGTTTCCTTTTTTTTTCTGCAAGTGGCAATAACACCAGCTGCTGTGTGATTCTGTTTACAGGGTTTATACTACCTACACAATAAAGGCAAAATGCACAGAGACATTAAGGTGAGTTTGGAGAAAAAACGGTATGGAATATGCATGTCAGCAAAACCTTAAATTATGAAGGCCTTTCCAAGTCACCTGTTAATCGTGACCTACTGTTTTGAAGGGTGTCATTCAGTACAATTGGCAACAGCCTCACAAATCGCCACACAATTGAATTAACACCTTTTCCTTTTAAGTGTATTAGATGACTTCAGATCATACTGCTGTTTCTGTTATTTTGTCCAACACATGTATGTGAAGTAGAGCCGTAATCAGGCCTTAAAAGTGCGGCCCGACAAGGCCCGAGCCCGACAAGTACATTTTGATTGACAGCTATTTAAAAGCCCGAACCCGTTTACAGCCCGACATTATTCAAATGTGCGCACGCACACAGCTCTTTTGCCTTTTGTGAAGAATGAGTCATTTATACAGTTTTGTAACATCATTTATTCATGACTAACGTAGGCTCAGACCTTGCTTTCTTTGCTGGTGCAACCAAAACGTAATCGCCAGAGGCCAGCCTCCGTTTCACCTCCTCGGCATCAATTTTCGCGCTAATCGAAACACATCAACTGACCGCCCATTTACCGCGCAACCCGGAGCATGAGCCCAGCCCGAGCCCTTGTAAAATGATAGAAATGAAGTCCGAACCCAGCATAGATCTTTAGCTCTAATGTGAAGTGAAGTGGTTCAATTCAATTCTGGCAATTCTGATAAAGCATTAATTATCATTAATGATAGGTGAAATAATATATATATTGTTTTTATCAAACAAAGAATATGGCACATACATTTAGTGATGTTGAAAATGAAAATTGATCCCCAAATTATTGTTGAGACAAAGCTGATGGTGTTTGTGTAGGGGGAAATGATTATTGAATCATAGCTGCAGGCTGCATTGATCAATGACAAACCACTTTGCAATAAACTTGCACTGCTGAATGCGCCTCTGAAGTTAATTTAAATTGACCTGAGGTGTGAGATCTTGTGTTGGATCCTGATGCGTGGCGTGTTTGTCTCTGACAGGGAGCCAACATCCTCCTGACAGACAACGGCTATGTTAAACTAGGTGAGTGGAACCCGCAAAGCATCTGCAAGTACCTTCTACTTCAAAAGACTGAATCTGAATGGCCTCATTTACTGACTTGGTTTCTTCCTCTCTCCTCTGTCTCTCTCCTGTACCCCCTTCGTATAATCATTTTTTTTCTTACTCCCCCACTTTTAAAAATGTGTTTCTCCCTCATCACATTCTTTCTCTTTCTCCCTTTTCATTTCTGTCACCCCTCCCCCCTCCTTTATTCTCATTCTTCCTTCTTATTCCCTTCCCCTCTTTTTCTCTCTTCTCCTTTTTCTCTCCATAGCTGACTTTGGTGTATCGGCCCAGATTACAGCAACCCTAGCCAAGAGGAAGTCGTTCATTGGAACGCCGTACTGGTTAGTAACTTGTGCTTGTTTTTCTCCATCAGCTCCCTTGATACTGCATATGGATATGCATGCAGGCAGAGCAAATGTATAGAATCTACATTTTTTTCTGCATCAATCAGTTGAGGAAAGTGTGGGAATTCACTCAATTCTCTGACGTCAGGCAGAATGAAGGATTTTTTCTAATGGGTCATGCAACAGGAATATACCAGAATGTGTTGCTGTAGTAGAATCAGACTATTCACCCCTTTACAAAACTGTAACAAAGCAGGAATGAAAAAGCATTTTGTTTTGGGTCCAAGAGGTGCTCCTACAGAAGCAGAATCGTGATAAAGTCATAGAGGTGAACATCAGGGCCATGGCGGAGCCCCGCAGAGCTGCTGCTGTTGTGCAGTTGCTGCAGCCAGAGAAAAATCCTGTAGAAAATTCTGACTTTGCTCATGTGTGTAGCGGTTTAATTAACCTGATTAAGTACTTGGTAAAAATTAGAACACATTTTACTCCCATTCTTTCCCTCTTTTATTATTATTTTTTTTTCATGTCCTCTTTCTGTCTGTCTCTCTCTCTCTCCATAGGATGGCTCCAGAGGTAGCAGCAGTAGAGAGGAAAGGAGGTTACAACCAGCTGTGTGATATCTGGGCTGTGGGCATTACTGCAATAGAGCTGGCTGAACTACAGCCACCCATGTTTGACCTGCACCCCATGAGGTGTGTGTGTGTGTGTGTGTGTGTGTGTGTGTGTGTGTGTGTGTGTGTGTGTGTGTGTGTGTGTGTGTGTGTGTGTGTGTGTGTGAGATACCTGTTTGGGCTCTGATAGCAGAGTGGAGACCTGCAGTCGATGTGGATGAATGTTAGAATTACAAAGGAAAGGGCCATGCTAATATGTGATATGGAACATGTAAAACTTACCACACAGTGTGATTGGAGCAGAGTCGTTCCATCAGTGTTTAAAGCACTAATGCTTGTTTTCGCAAAAGTTATATATACTGTACATATAAATATTGGTGTCCTCAGTAAATGTAACACATATGTTGTATTAAGTACCATAGCATAGAGAGGCCTACATGCTACAGTGGTTGCTCCACAGTTTGATCTTGTTATTATAATAAAACAATAAAAAAAAAAAATATGTGGTTTGAGGCTCTTTCACCATTATGTACCAGTACTCCGCTGTAAAGGCTTGAGGTTAAATCTGTGTGTCTCTTTTTCCTCAGGGCTCTCTTCTTAATGACCAAGAGTAATTTCCAGCCTCCTAAGTTGAAAGATAAAGTCAAGTGGTAAGAGACCACCCTGTCCATGATTTCTGTTATCTCCCTCACTTGTCTTTCTTTACTATTTTCAGCCGAGATACATTGCAACACCGCACTGTTGAGATTACCCAGTTGTATCATATATGTGCCTTGCTTGTTCCAAGACTGAAATATTAACCCTTTCTCTTTCCCTCTCTCTACAGGACAAATAACTTTCACCATTTTGTCAAACTGGGCCTCACCAAGAACCCAAAGAAGAGGCCCACAGCTGAGAAACTGCTGCAGGTGAGCAATAAAACAATTGTTTTTTTAATAATTCTTAAAAACAAAGAAATCACTCTAAGGGCCCTATTTCAACGATCTAAGAGCACGGCGTGAAGCTCATGGCGCAGGTGCGTTTAGGGCGTGTCCAAATCTACTTTTGCTAGTTTGACGGCAGAAAAAAGGGTCTGTGCACCGGGCGCATGGTTCAAAAGGGTTGTACTTAGTGTCTTCATTAATTCATAGGTGTGTTTTGGGCGTAACATGCAATAAACCAATCAGAGTGTCATCTCCCATTCCCTTTAAAAGCCAGGCGCGTTTGTACCTTGGCACATTGCTATTATGATGGCGGATTTGCACTGTAATATTTTTATTTGTAAACTTTGTGTGCTGCTGCGCTGTGTGTGCAACAAGCATAGTGTGTGCGCGCTTTGCACGAGCCTAGGTGTATTTTACTAATTTGCTGTTAAAATAACAATGAAATGCTGCACTATTGACTTTAGACCAGGTTTTTGTTGGTCAATGACGCAATCACTTCCTGCTGCCTCAAGTTAACAATACGCCAAGAATTCACCTGAACACACCTCCCTGTAAGGTGCATGCAAATGCCGGTGCATTTGCTATTTAAACGACGCGGGCGCTGGGCGGGAAATTGACAACTGCGTCAGTCTTAAACTAGCGAAGACACTTGCGCCGGGTGCAAGATAGGGCCCATTATGTTGTTTTATTTATACAAGTATGTAAACTTTACAATAGCATGAATTGCTACAGTGGTACGTGATATAAAATATAACCAAATTCCCACATGACTGGGTCATATATACTAGTGTGTGCTTCTGGTGGTGAAGACTTTATGGCATGTGACATTTAACTGGACAAACACCACTGTGAAAATGTAAACGACAGAAGCCAAGCATAAAATCTACTTGTGATAATATTTAATCACAAGGTGTTGGCTGTTAAATTCATTCTCGCTAGTGCCACAGCCATTAGTCATCCATTAATGGGCTAGATTAAATGTTAATCAACTGTGTGAAACACCAAACACCTGTCACAGTGCAAAATACTTGAATGCCTTTTGTGTTATTTAAGTATTGATCCGACACAGACAAAAAGTCATTTTAACACAACTCTTGCTCTCTCGTGGCTGTCTTGCAGCATCCTTTTGTGTCCCAGCCTCTCAGCAGGACGCTGGCAATAGAACTGCTGGACAAAGCCAACAACCCCGACCACAGCACCTACAATGACTTTGATGACGATGACCCCGAACCGGAGGTAACCTTTGACCTTCTCAGGTTTTTCTTTCAAAAACAAAAGTGTCATGGAGCTTGCAGACGGGTCAACAGAGTAGGGATTATGGTTTCATTGGATCTTGCTTCTTTTTCTTCCCTTCAAATCGTGAAATCCCTTCTGTCTCCTCATTTGTTCATTAAATTCCTTCTTTGTCAACCACCATTCACCCGCCACAACCTCAGTCTGCCTTTTCCCCGGCACATGTGACTCATCTTATTGCTCTTTGCCCTTCTCCCTCTTTCCCTTCCTTGCTGTCTTTGTGCTCTTTTCTCCTCTTTGGTTTTCTCATTTCGCTCTTCTTGGCTTTCATCTTTTCTTTTCTTCTGCTTTTCTTCGTCCTCTTTCCTCTTCTCTTCCTCCTTGTAGCACTTCTCCTTTCTCTCTACCTTTCTCTTCTTCTTCTTTCTCCCTTCCTTTTTTTCTCCTGTCTTCTTGTCCCTATCCCCCGCCCTCTACCTCCTCCTCAGTTTAAGTACAGGGGGCATTTTCTACCCATAAGCCCCGGTGCTCGACGTGCACCCCGTTTTGCGGCCCATAGGAAGGTACCAGTTTGGGCTGCGGTGTCTGCAGTGATGTCATTCTAACACGAACGATACTGTCAGTTGTTTTTTCACTTGGAGGAGGACCGCAGAACGGAATGAATAGAACGTGGATTTCCATTTAATTCGGTGTCTGCTGGTGCTGTCATGGAAACTGGCATCGGCATGTCATTTATCAGACGGTTGATGGATTACCATGGCAGTCGCGTATTTAGCTCAACATGCCAGTAAGCACATGATCGTAATTTTGATATAATCACAACACTACAATGATGTTATTATACAATCACAGTTGTAGTGACCTTTACTAAAAAAATATGGAATATAATCTATTTTAAAACATTTCATAGACCTACACATGCATGTTTGGCCTGATGAAGAACACACTGCCAATGATTTTAGTATAGCTATATTACTAGTATTCACTATGGGAAATACGCTTATTTGCTTTCTTGCCAAGTGCTAGATCAGGAGATCGATACCACTCTCATGTCTGGGGGGAAAACAGCCAGTCTGGCTCTGTCCAAAGGTAATAAAATCTGCCTTCCAGCAACTCGAAGCTCGCTAATCAACTCATTATATCTAGTTGTTTTTTTGTTTTTTTATCCGTACAAAACAAAAAGTGTAAATTGTCATTCTAGGAGGGGTTACTTTGGACAGAGCCAGGCTAGCTGTTTCCAGTCTTTATCCTAAGCTGCAGCCTGCCGACTGTATTTACGTCACACAGGAGAGTGGTCTCAATCTTCTCATTGCAAGAACTCAAACACATTTCCCAGTATGCAACACTAATACTTAAATTTCTATATGGCTGTAACTAATACTAGAATGTCATAGTGACACACACTGACCACTGAAAAAACCTATGCTCAATTCCATGACAACATCATTGCCATTTTGGCTAATTCATAGCAGATCACTAAATGTCAGCTCTTTTCATTCTAGTTCTGTGGCGGCAGCTTGCCGATAAAGAAATGGCTCAATTCATGAAGATGGCTACCAAAATGTGACATCATCAAACTCCTTAGAATAATGCATCTAAACCAACGTCCAGGTCAAATTGTATTTGCCAACAAATAGTGTCAGGGACATTGTGGTTTGTTTTTGTCCACTTAAATGCTAGCGAGGTAGTGTTTCTCACTGACTTCAGTATAGGGACGTTTTAGGTTCGGAGAAGTATTTGATCAGTGGTACAGTAAAGGCTGCCCATCTGTTTCTCCAAGCAGCTAAAAAAATAGACAGCAACAATTGTTTTACCCAGCTCTGATTTAAAAGATCAAAATCTTGTCTCTCCATTTGGCGGTTTGGAAACACGGGCTGCAGATTGCCTTTTGAAAAGGGTGGGGAGTACTTGTATATGTCAGCCATGGAAGCCATCTTCATCTACCTTTGCCATTACAGGTACTAACCATGAGTTGTGTGTTATGATTGTGAACTTTATTACACCTATAAGAAGTGGGTTTAAATTGACAAATCTATTAGTGGAACTGCTCTACAAATGTGGCTTTGATAGATGCATTTCTTGTATAGTCTTGGTTTGTCTTTTTTCCAGTGCTTCACAGGCATGGTTTGATGTTGCTGTGGTTTTAGCTATTCTGCAAGGATGAGTTTAAATCTTGAGATTAAATACTGAAGACATGAAGTCAAGTAGAGTTTGGAAATCCGTTATTTCTGTGCAGCCTACTGTAGTTTAATCTGTGAATGGCCAGTTGTACCGTCTAAACATAAACATAATGGTAATGAAACAATACTTCTGTTATTTCTAAAGGAAACCAACAACTAGCATCACATACAGTAGTCTGATCAGTGTATTTAAATGTCCTTTACATGCTGCTTTTGGATGCTTTTATATAGGCCTTAAATTCAGCCTTGGTGCAGAATTACAGCCACTATGAGCCAGTCCCACAATGAGCTTTCCTTAGGATGTGCCATTTCTGTGTCTGTAGCTTTAAATGCTATTGAGGAGGAGGGTGGGGGAGCAAGGTGGGTGGTGGGGGTGTGGCCTTGATCAGCTTGCCATGGGCAAAGCAGAGAAAGGGGAGGTAACCTTTCCCCTTATGACGTCATATAGGGAAGATTCCAGATTCGACCATCTGAGTTTTTATTTTCTCAAAGGCGGAGCAGGATACCCAGGGCTCGGTTTACACCTATCGCCATTTCTAGCCACTGGGGGACCATAGGCAGGCTGGGGGAACTCATATTAATGTTGAAAAACCTCATAAAGTGACATTTTCATGCCATGGGACCTTTTTAAATGAACACAGCCTGGGTTAGAGTAGAGGGCAGTGGATAGAATGTGATGCCAAGACTGTTGGGATCAGCTGTTTGCCACATAAGTCACCTAAACCATATGTGTTCAAGGTACTGAGTGGCAGTCTGAGACGAAGAATATCCTCTATCATATGTATAGAGGGAATGTTACCTTACAGGGACTCATGAGGACAGTTTCAACGCTCAGGGGAAACGTTGATGTTGCCAGGGAAGGTTTGTGTTTTCCGTCGACTGCGTTGCTATGTTTTGGTTGTGTGGTTGCAGAGTGTGACTGGCTGTTTTGCTGTGTCATCAAATCCCACCCACAGGAAATAGCAGAGGGATTATGTTTTTTTTTTTTTAAGCCTATTGTAATCATACCAAGTGGCATGTTAACTACTACACTGTGTATATTCTTTAAACGGCTCTTTGACTGTGTGTGTGTGTGTGTGTGTGTGTGTGTGTGTGTGTGTGTGTGTGTGTGTGTGTGTGTGTGTGTGTGTGTGTGTGTGTGTGTTTTTCCTTTCCCGATAGTCTCCGGTGTCTGTTCCTCATCGTATTCGTTCCACCAGCAGGAGTGCCAGAGAGGGAAAGACGCTGTCAGAGATTAACTGTGAGTTCATACACAAGGTCAACGTTAACAAATGTTTTCAGACAGAAAACAGAAGTGACCAGAACATTCTAACTCTCTGTGTTTACTGTATTCCCCTATCCCGTGCTGTTCCCCTCTGTGTTTCACTGTTGTTGTTTTTTACCCCTTTTTCTGTATCTTACTTGATCTTTCTCAGTTGGTCAAGTGAAGTTTGATCCTCCCTTAAGAAAGGAGACAGAACCTCATCATGAACCGGTGAGTTATTAGCTGTGGCATTTGTGTGTGTGTGTGTGTGTGTGAGAGAGAGTGAGTGTACTGTATGTCTGTATGGTCGTCACTTCACTGGTACCAGCATGGCTGATTCTCACCTACTCACAGGAAGCACCCCAAAACAATCCATGTTGTTGTCAATCTGTGTTGAACCAAACATGAAGCCCATCCACATAATTTACTCTGGCAGTTTCAAAATTGAGGCATTTTAAGTAATGATGTCCCGATCTATGCCAGCCGAGGTTCAAAAATCTTTAAGCAGGCAGGAGCGAAATCAGATGAATTGAGATCAGAGTGTCAGGGCTGTCCTTTTAGGTTCAGGGCTCCAGTTGAGGTCGTAAAGGCATCTGATCAGGATTCCTCCTATGGAGGCCATGTCCAAATCTCGGATTGAACCAGAACATGCTGGTGGGATAATCAAGTCCGACCTGGCCTGGGAAGCCTCAGGCTCCCCCTGTAAATGCTGGACGACCCTACTTGGGAGAACAACAGCCTCTGGCCTAGATAAGCAGCAGAAAGTTGAAAGTTGCAGAAAGAAAGCATAAAGTTGCATAAAGCATTAGCTGTCTCCCTTCTGTCTTCGGCATGGTGCCGACACTGACTGACAGCCAGCCAGCAGCCTTTGACACGGACACAAAAACAACTGTGAACCGAGAAACACTGTCAATATTAGCTTTCTTGCCACAGTTTCTCCTTATTTACATTGATGGATGGGACACATATCTACCAGCTTGGATATAAATGTAAGGGTAGATAGGGTATCTTTGCCTTATGTTTGAGTGAAAATACTTAATTTATGTATGCAGGATTTTGGCATAACATTATGGTTATTGTACTGCACTGCCCTAAAAAAACATATGCATTGTTTTGAGCCGTAGTTGCTTGTTAAGTTGATTTTCTAGAAACTAAAGCTGGTTATGCTATTACCTATCACTTTTAGAACTGCTGAAAGGAGTGTTCGCTTGTGGACAAATGGGATGGTGCAGGGTTCATTCACAATCACAGCGTCTTGTTAAAGTCCTCCGCTCACTCCCTCCCACTTTTTCTGTCCTTCCTTTGCACTTGCACTTTTCCACAAACTCCCCAAATATTCCCTTCAAGTCGGCTGAGGAAATCCATCCTAAAAGGCCTTCGTCCTTCCTCTTTCCCTCCATCTATTTATCAAGCAATTTGGATTAATGTTACCAAACATAGTCACCAGCGTAGGTCTACATTCATCATTTGTCCTTCCGTTTCTACCCTCTCCTTGAAAGTAATATAATAACACGGGGTCTCTCTCTGTCCTGCTGACCAGTGTGGTTTTCAGCCCTCCAAGATCTGTCCATTCAGGATTACGGTGCTATATGTAGCATTTTAAAATCAATAAGTCATTACCACATTAATATTGTTATATATTATGAATAACATAATTACCGATGAGCAGCAGCCTTCTGTGGCATCTTTGCTTAAAAGAGACTCTGGCAAACACAGATGGTGCAAAGAGACAATGGCTGGAGTAACTTTCGTCATGTTTAACCTCTTGTGTAATCCTAAACAAAAAACAAACACACCCATAGCAACACTCAAGAACCTTGCTTAAGGAAACATGTGGTCTCAATTCAAAGAAATGCTACTTATAATATTACTGGAATAAAACAGAGGCTACCAATTGTCTCATGGGTTCACTGAATGAGGCTATATACAAAGCTATCTATATTCATTTTATATTTCTTAAGCTTCACGTAGCACCAATGGTACATACATGTAATTTATTGTCTCTCCTCAGTTTTGCTGATTTTGAACCCCCATCTACACCAGTTTATTCCATCCTTTCCTCTCTCATCCTATACCCCGATTCATCCCCTCTTCTCTTCAGATTAAGATTCCAGTATCTCCCTTCTTATCTGTCTTGCTGATCCATGGACTTCAGAGTCCATTTTGGCCTTATCCATTTTTCATCCATCATCCTCTCTTGCATCAGTGTCAGTGTACCCCCCCATTCCCTCCATCAGTCCAGGTTAATGTATTAACTGAGGTCTCTCTCGCTCTGTCTTGCTGACCAGTGTGAATCTGAGCCCTATCTGGACTGTGTTGAGGAGCTCTACTATACCGCGAGATCTAATCTGGTAGTACTCTATCTATCCGTCTCACTCTCTTTCTGCCTCTCCCTGTCCACCTACATTGACCTTTTTTCTTTTTCTCCTCAATCTGTCTCCATTTCTTTAACCTGTTTAATGTCTTCTTTTTTATACCTCCGTCTTTCTCTGAAGGACAAGTCCCTGTCCTTCCCTTTGGCTCTCTTGCTTTCTGAGCCCTTGCTGTCTCTTACATTTTTATTTTTATTTCCCAGAGTGCTGATTGTTTTGGCTGCTCCGTGTATTTTTGTTCATTTTCACAGTTTTGTTCCATCTATTCTGGTCCGTCCGTCTGTTACTGTTCATTTTTGTTGTTGTTGTTGTTCTTCTTCTTCTTCTTCTTCCAGCCTTGGCTTTTGTCTCACTAACTGGTGCAGTTGTCATGGTGACAAGAGTCTTCAGTGATGTTGTTGTTCTTTCTTGTTGTTTTCAGATATACGTACAATACACACTTTCACACAAACAATACAGTCAATCAAATCAGATTGTAAATCTTGCTTTTTGTGTGTTAGATATGAAGTTTGTGTGAGACAGACTAACACACACACACACACACACACAGACAAAGACAGACAAAGTTCAGAGGTCAGATTCAGTTGTAGAGCTGCACGTCGGAAGGTTGGTAACGATGCAGTGCTTTGCTTATGTACACTTAGTGAGGACACGTACTGTAGGTTTGAACACAGGCATTCCTACTCACACATTTTATATCCAAATTTATAAACATTCACTTCTTTTAATGTTTGCTGTATAATACCTGCCTGTTATATATTTATTTGTATGTATTTCTCTCTACAGAATGTTTGTCTCACTTCCATACACTATTGCTTATATGTTTTCTAACTTCTTAACGTCCTGTAGTTGACCAGAGCAACGGGGCCGTGTGTGTGTGTGTGTGTGTGTGTGTGTGTGTGTGTGTGTGTGTGTGTGTGTGTGTGTGTGTGTGTGTCTGTTGGCAGCATGTGTGCGTTTCCCTTTGCACGCTTGCTAGGTTATGTCATTATCTTTAAAAGTGTTTTTGTGACACGACGCTGCATTCACATTGTGGCTTCATGTTATAGATGTGAAACCAAGCATTCATTTATTTCAGTCAGAGAATGGCGCTGAACTCAGCCACGGCTTCTTATTGTCAACCTTAATCAACTTGCACCTGGTTTGAAAGGTGCTACAGGAACATAAACTATAAAACTATATGAATCATAATTATCCAGCACACATTCAAAAAGCTCTGCTAAGTTGTCTTTCATTCAGGTTTAGAAAGAACACTTTTTTTAACATACCTGATTTCATATTGATGATTCATTGCTTAAATTTCATAAAACAATGGCTTCCAATCTGAGGGCCGGCATCCCCCTAGGGGTCCCAAAATGTATATGAGGGTCTACCAAACGGCTATTGTCCAATCAAAGTTTAGAAACTGTAACTAGGCACAGCACGCTTGTCAAACTCTGGATTTCTCTGCCGAAGCAGAGAGAGATACTCTGTATTTAAAGAGTTTGATGGATGGTGTCTTTTTTTTTTATCGCCTTTCCAAAAACACAAGAGTTGATCTGCTTTAAGCTTTCTTAGCATGTCTATCAAACTATTTAACAGTGTTATCTCCAAGGCATAGGGAGCCCATTGACTAACTAGGTAACATTAGTTTGTGGAGTTACAGGTTACGTTAGAAGCCCTGTTCACAACTAGCACATCCACTGTATAGTATTTCCCCATCAGATTGTAGGGTTGCTTAAGTAGCCAGCTAGCTACAGCTGATCAAATCTGCTGGTTGAAAATGTTCTGCTTTTTGTGAAATGCTGGATACGTTCACCTCTGTGGGGGCCTAAAATAAAACTCTGTCTGGTTGAACAGAGGTCATACCTTTTGATGAAAGGTTGTGATGTTACCTTGCACCTTAAATTTAATTTAATAGGTACAGTTTCTATTGTATCAGCAACCCTGTTATTGTCGAGCATTGTCTTTATCAAATCTATGAAGACAAGAGGGATCTTATTATTTATATATATATATTTGTAGGCCACAATGTGAACTCAGCAAGAGTCAAATCTATACACGTAGAGTTTGCATAGGCTCACTGTGTACATCTGTGTTTGTCTATGGTTATGAAATTAACTTGGAGTTAAATTGCTGTTTTACTGGGGATATTATTATTTATAGCAGTCACCACAGCCGCTACAGTGTAGTAGCAGCCCCTGCAGTAATTTGACTATTGAACAGGGTTTCAGTTGTAGTCACTATTTCAACGTGGTTTATTGTGGCAATAGGCCAGGATCTTCAGCCCTGTTTATGTCCCTTGAGAAATCGAGTACAGTAGCACCTACTTCAATGAGCTAGTTATGAAGTATTATGTCACAGTAGTAATGTCATTTGTTTGTCTTGTAGGACTTGCAGTTGGAGTACGGGCACGATTCACCAAGTCTACTGGGAGGAAACAAGTAAGTCACTTACTGCCCTTTTGTCTCTCTCTTGCTGTCTTTTTTTGTCCTGATGTCTTTCTTTCTTTCTCTTTTTACACCTTCATCTCTTTATCTCTGTGATGCCTCAAGATTATCCCCTTCTTTCATCTTCAGTTGCTGTTAGTCCACAGCTGTTAGGTTGTGGACTAACAGGGAGAGCAAGAATGTTTTTTTTAATAAGCTGTACAGTATGCTTGATGATTTATTCATAATTTGCAGCTAGAGGGTGTACTCTAAGCTGTGTGTTTGTGTGAGCTTTCTGCTTTCAAGTGTGCTTTGTGCAGTAAGCCGAAACTCAGGTTCAGATCAGGGCAAATTATTTCCTCAAGCATGTAGATTGTCTCTGTAAATTATTACTTTCTTTCTCTCATTTATACTTTTCTCTTAATTTGTCCGACAAAACAGGAGTCTTCTCAAATCTGTGGAGGAGGAGCTAC
Organism: Sander vitreus; assembly: GCF_031162955.1. Classification (NCBI taxonomy): domain Eukaryota; kingdom Metazoa; phylum Chordata; class Actinopteri; order Perciformes; family Percidae; genus Sander; species Sander vitreus. The sequence goes on from NC_135871.1 coordinate 24,339,710, forward strand.
AGCAGAGGTAAGTCAGACCCCTCTCATATCCCGATTCACTCAGGGCCTCTTGATTTGCTGGTGTTCTAACCACACCCACCCATCAGCCAATCATTTTTTAATGGCAGGACTAAACGGGCCAATCACACGCAACTAACACTGTTGTAATGACTTCAGTCTGTCACTGCTCTCAGCATTTTGGCTTCTTCTGGGTTTTTATTTTCCCTCTGCAGCTTGCTTCACGCTTTGATGTCAACAGGAGAAGGCTGTGCTTCATAGGAGCTTCATGCAGAGCATGGCGTACACACACAGGCACTCACACTCTCATATGTGTGTTCACACACACACACACACACACACACACACACACACACAGACACACAGACACACACATGCGCGTGTATACAGTTTTCCAGCCAAAGCTGCAGTGGGTGTCTTTAGCAATTTTTCTGGCAAGTCTGTGAAGACTTTTTTTATTGCCCCAAAGATAATGATGATCATCGTGCTTTGCTATTTTTTATAAGACAATCTGATACCACATATGTGCCGCAAATCTATATTGTGTTAAAGCCAGGTTTGCTGAATCAATATTTGACATATATGATCTAGATGTCATATTGTATAAGGCTGTTTGTCTACACACTTAAAATGTAGTTTCTTTAGGTTCAGTTTTTGTTTCTGTTGGTTGACCGAGAGAGAGTAGTAGAGTAGATAACAGTCTTTACTTGTTTCAGTCTTTGTGGTTGTATTACATTACATCTCCTGTTTCAGAAAACAGTCAGTAGTTTACAGACCTGGGTAAAATGCAGTTCAAACTTTCTTCAAAGGTGCCAGGTTTGGTAGTTAAGTGTCTGACTGTGGTTTTTTTAGTTTCTTGTTTTGAAACAGCAGATTTTAAAACATCTTACTGTATCTAAATACAAGAAACAAATATCAGTATACTGTATGTGGCCTGGAATTCTAGCTGGATGGAATGGGTACAGTATATTCACTTTGCATTGAGGTTTCAGAAATGTAATGATCTTGAAAAGTTGTCTATTTGGAACAGATGCAGTATTCCAACATAGACAGACTTTGTTAATACTGTACATTCTCAAATGTTTGAATAATGAAAAAAATGATTGAACAGATGAAAGACTGGGCAAAAAAATAAATGCCCAGGTAAAAATCTTAAAGGAGCATACTCTCATTGTCAAGTTGATCAGTAATGCTGTTTTTATTCATTAATTGATTTAAATCGCTTCTACTATGCTATTCTTTTGATCCGTTTAAAGCTTTTGTCAATGCAACGTAACACTTTCTGGACAGATGTTTCACATTAAAAACCTTCCAGTGGCTCAAAAGGCAGGATCCCTTCCCTTTCCTGATAGACTTTTACTTTGAAACATCTACAGGAAGTGTTGAGTTTAGTTGGCAGGCACTTAACCAGTGGTACAAGGTAACAAAGTACCTTTACTCAAGTACTGTACTTTAGTACAAATTTGAGGTACTTGTACTTCACTTGAGTCTTTTCTTTCCACTTTCTACTTCTACTCAACTACAGTTTAGAGAGAAATATTGTACTTTTTACTCTGACAGCTTTAGTAACTTTACAAATTAAGATATTTGCACACAAAACATATGTGGTTTATAAAATACGATGTGTTATTATAAATTAAACTACCCAACAATATAACGGCCTACAAGTGCAGCTGAAATGATTAGCCGATTAAACACAGAACTGTGTGTCAATCACTGCTCATGCACACACATTCATTCTCCCTTGTGGGGGGAGGGGCTTAGGAGACCATTTTGGGCTTTAGTGGAAAGGGGGGGTGGGACTGAGAAGTTGTCGATGTTCACATTTTTTGGCTAAGTCCTGGATCTTAACAATCCTACCTACGGCGCCTTTAAGTAGCATTTTCAATGCAGGACTTTTACATGTGTAGTATTAGTACTTTTACTACTTTTACTTACTTTTATTAGAAAAGGATCTGAATACGTCTTCCGCCACTGTGCTACACTGATCAAGAGAATGACAGAGAAGAAGCAACTGCGATTATCTTGTGAGGGAGAGCAGTATTTCTGTTCAATTCAACTTCCAACATCAAATCAAAAACAGTAGCAGGTTAAAAAAAACAGAAGTCTTTCTAAAACATGATTAAATCATAAACGGAAAAGCTGCTGTCTAATGTATCGTTGTTGTCCAATTGTTGTTTCAAATAATATTTGAGAATTTACGGGATAAAAATTGAGGCCAAGTTGCTATGAATTGACTGATTAGAGGTTAGGTCTACTGTGTAGAGGGGTGTGTAGATCTGTAAGGACTGTACAGGTTCAAACAGTAAGTTGAGTGTCAGTGGCATGTTGTGGCTGATCTTGCCTGGTTGTCCTGGTCTGGAGGAATGACCGGAGATCGGAATTTATTGACTTTGTTGTTGGAATGGGAAAAGAAGAATTTATTTTTAGTTTGGATCTGTTCAGTCCTTTCAGATCTGCCCAGGGTTCAAGGGATAGAAGTAGTTTGTGGATGAAGCTTCACTCAGATCTCCCTCCCCTGTCCCTTCTTCCTCTATCCTCTTCCACCTCCTCCTCCTCATGTTGTCATCCTACCTCCTTTGCTTGCTCCCTTAATCTCTCCCTCCTCTGCCCTCTCTGCCTCAACCCTTTATTTCCGTTCTCTTCCCCTCCTTCTCCCACCCCTCCCCTCTCCTTTCTTACCCACCCTCCTCCTATCTTCACCTCCTCTCCCAGGGGCCATGTGGCACACTTAGGGGATGATGATGATGAGGATGATGATGGTGCAGATGATGATGAAACTCACACTCAGTAAGTTTTCTCCCAGTCTTGGAAGTCTGGTAGCCTCTCCCGCCGTGTCTCCCCATCTCCCTTTCTTTCCCCATCCGTTCCTCCGTCTTTTCAAAGGGGAAATGATGAGGAAGAGGAGGAAGACGAGGCGGAAGGCTCCCCGTCTTTGCCACAGTTTCATCAACGCATTTCTATGCAGCACACCCCACCATCACGCCACATATTCCACCTGTGTTTGTGTGTTTACTGTGTGTGTGTGTGTGTGTTGTCTATGCCATTACTACTGTCTTTTGTGAAGTTTAATAGCTACTAACAGTAACCCTAACCCTAACAACTCACCTGGAGTCTGATAACATAGAATGTTTTTGATTCTTTTTCAGTTATTTCTACATTTGACTTCCATAGATACACAGGGACAGTGAATAACTTTAGCCATGGGTAGGGCTAAACACCACAGCATTAAAGAGTACACGGTAGCTACATGTTAACCCAGCTACATGTAAAATTCTGGCACGGTGTATCAATTCATTTTCACTGGATTCTTAGTTGTTTTTTGATCCATGAAATAGGAGGTCTGGGTGTAGTTTCGGTGCTTAGATAAGTGATCCTTATAACCTTGACAGACATCTTATTTGCTGTTGTCTTGTTTTGTTCTCCACTTGCATCGCCATCTGTGCGCCTCCTTGCTGTGTGTGTGTGTGTGTGTGTGTGTGTGTGTGTGTGTGTGTGTGTGTGAGCGCGCGCATTCACACTGTCCTCTCCTGCCTGTGCATTTGGCGTCTAGCCTCATCGCTCATTGTGTAAAAGCCAAATGTTTTCAGCAGGCCAGAGCTTTCTTTCTAGTCATATATTTTCCACCGCAGTCAGAAAGGCCCCAGTACAACGACTGCAAGAATAGAAACAACCTGGATTCCTAAATGGACTGCAATCAATAGCAGTGTGAAGTGCAATCAGAGCAACCATTTCTGGCAATAAACATGTTGAATAAGCTAATGTTGTATGGCCAAAATCACTTCAGAAAATAAACCATTTCAGGTGTACACTCGCCCTTCAAAATCTGTGCCAAGTGCGTCCCTCCCAAGTTGTCAAAAAGGAATGACAAAACATTAGCTCCAAATATAGGCCTAAACATTTAGCTTTTAGGAAAAGCTAACCATGCTGGCTTGCTACATGAATTTGCTAATTCTGTAGCTCATTGTCACAAACATTTTGTGTTAGTAGGGCCCGTAGATTGTGTTACAAATGAACCTGCTTTTTTTTTTTTTTTAGATGCTTTTATGCCGGCTTCCCCAATTTCTGCAACGGTGTTTTTCTTACGTACCCTTATATGCTCTCCTGAAGTAGGTTATTTGCTATTTGCCAAACACAATGCCAAAATTCCAAATACATAGTTTTCATTCTCCCTTTAAAGCTATAGTGCACGACTATTTTAGATTAAAGGTGCTCTAAGCGATGTCACGCGTTCTTTTTGTCACATACAGCAAACATCTCCTCACTATCCGCTAGCTGCCTGTCCCCTGAACACACTGTGAAAACAGAGTTCAGCTTTGGAGACGAAGAGGACATAACAATAACAAGATAATTACCTCTTCTGAAGAGTCCATCATGTTTTTTGAATCCTCCGTGTTAGCGTCTGCGTGGAGGAGGGGTGGGGGTGGTGCGCGATCACTGAAGGCTTGAATGCTTGATACTTGGATGCGCCGACAGTGTTGTTGTCATTACTTAGATTCCTCATGGGGGGCGCGACAGAAACTACGCACTATAGCTTTAACGAGTTCAATCACAGACTAACTTGTTGTTAAACCGTGTCAGTTACAGATGAGTTTCTACTGATAAAGTTTACATTAAGGGGTTAAGCCATATATCTGCCATTTAACTGAATTACTGTCTCATTTTTATTAGTGTTTCTGTATTTGTGCTCACTGTGATTGGCCCCCAGCCTTGGTCTGTTTTGATTTGGATGCTCTGATTGGTTCTTTGTCTGTCAGTCATTAACAAGTTGCTCAATACATCTGCAGTCTACAAGGCAAAATGGATAAAGTCTCTGCGAAAGCAATGTTGGTCTACAGTCAAAATTATTATTCTGTTTAACAACGATGGCTACAAATAAGCATACTTTATAGAAATTTGAAGTATAGACCTTTTCACAGTTGTAAACATAAACATTCTAAATGGCCCGAAGTTGGTTTCCTGTTGTAGTGTATTGGAATGACGTTAACCAGGAGTCATGCTGTTGCCTAACAATGGAATTCCACTGAAAAGGTCTATTGGAAAGTTATGTATATCCTTAAGCAACACTGGCTGTAATTGCCATCAGTTTTTCAGTATCAGCACTGCTGTTCTCAGAGATTATACACATGCTCCATCTGTAGTTGTTCTTAATGATCTCGTGTGTCCCAGTCAAGCTGTTCTCGTGTCTGTCTCAGTGTCGAATGGTGTCGGGCTATGGTTGTACTTGTCATTTCAGGGTTTCTTTTAACATCTGATCACCCTATAAAATACTACGTTTAGTCTGGATGCACAGAAAATGTTTCAGTGTCTTTATTAACCTACAGTAGATTTAAACAGTGTGATTGTTCTTCTTTTGTCTCTATGTGATCCAGCCTATTCACCAAAGAACAGTTTAAAGCAACTGACTTTTTAGAATAGGTATGGATACTACAATATGTGATCTTACTATATCTGTCATGTATGGTCAAAGGGAAAATTGCTTTGAAATGGCAAGTTAAACCATAACCTGTATGTTGTTTTTAGTTCAACTCTTGTTTGTAATAAACAATGTGAAGTAGTCAATATTATGTGTTTTGTCAAGCAGAATCTCCAATTTTCTCTTCTCATTCTTCAGTAAATCGAGCACTATCATGAGGCCAAAGGTCCCACCTCCCCTTCCTCCCAAGGTATTAACAACTGAATGCATCCACCAGCCACAGTCAATGAATTTGTCATTTGAGGTTTCATTTTAAAGATCAGTTTAAGTCAAATTTTTGTATTTTGTCTTTGAATTCTGCTTAATGCCATTGAAAATGTGATGTGGTGGTTTTTGGGTAATTGAGCTGACTCTTTGTCCTTTTCTGTATTTCCCCTCAGCCCAAGTCGATCTGCTCGTCCCAACCCCAGCAGCAGCAGCAGCAACTAAAACATGACGACAGCCAATCACACAGCGAGGACGACGGCGGAGGGGGAGGGACCATCAAACGCTGTCCAGTCCCAGAGACGCCGAGCCCCGCCAAGGCCGCCTCCAACGTCCCTCCGCGGCCCCCGCCCCCGAAGCTGCCGCCCCACCGCCGCAGTAGCCTAGGTAACGAGAGCCCGACGTGCGCAGACGTCGAAAACTCCGCTCCAGAGGATGATGGGAGCTTTAGGCATTTCTGGGAGTGGCTCCACACGCCTCACACAGAGGAGGAGCTGGAGGAGGCATGGGAGGTGCTGAAGGAGGTGAAAGAGGAGCAGGAAAAAGAGGAGGAAAAGGAAGAGAGTAAGAGCAGCCCCTTGATAGATTGGTAGTGTCCGCAGACCCTGTCGTCCCCTTCGATTGGTTGTGTGGTCTCCCATTAGTAAAGTCTTCGTAGTCTGATTTCTTTGTTCCATGAGTCCATTAATATCAGTGCTTTAAATCTTTTGTTTGTAGTTTCTTCCGTCCCATCCGCTCCTGCTCAATATAAGTGTCATTTTTTTGTGGTTGTTTAACCCAGTCAGTCAATAGCTAGCAGCCTGCTACAGCCTGCATACAGCTCAGGAGAACTCAGGCAACAACACATGATCGTGATATGACACATGACACGATATAATAGAGCGGATACGTCAGGAATTTTGTTCTGTTTGGTTTAGTTTATTTGTTTTTGATTCTTATTTGATTCACTTTGACTAAATGTGTTTTTTTTCTGTTCCTGTTAGCAGCTTTTATGAATGGAAATGAACAGTTTCATTGAACAGTAATCGAACATCAAACCTGACATCAAGGCACGAGTTCAAACAATGTAATTTACTTTTGAGGCAAACTTTTCTCTCTCACGATTAATACATGAGAGATGGAAGCTGAACAGAAAACACCAAAGCAGAAACAGACTTTATTATTTCATTTGATTTTGAACTTGATAAGGATACTTCTGAAGGAATACACTTAATCTCAATACCGTTTACCTCAAATCATTTCTGGTGCATTTAATCATAGCTAAAATATATTGTAGTTTATATTTTGATTACTTCGACTAAAGAAAAAGGGCATTTTATAAAAGCCACAGTTCTGTAAAATCTAACTTTTAATTTCCATGATAATCTCTGGACTAGAAAATTAGCAGAAGTTTGGTTCACCTGTTTGCTCACAAGATTGAATGAGACAAGGTGTCGCGTCCTATTATAACAAGTTGGTTATTGGTTGACTGATCTCTATTTGTAGAAACTAATAATTTGGTTGTGCTCTAGAAATTTTACCAATTATTTTGGAACCAACTTTCTCTCTGGAGATGTTAACTGTCGTGTTTGGAGTTGAATCACAGAGATTAAAAACTGATTGGAAAGAATATGGTTTATTGTTGTTACAAAACAAATCAGTATAAACATTAAATAGATAGAAATCAAAGTTTAGAACTATACAGTTATGCTAGAATGGTCCTATAAGTCTTCAGCAGGCACGCATTGGTGGAGTTGCACTGTGCGTCTGTGTGTGTGACTGTTCTCCCATTCATCATGTTTTTGTCCATTGCTACTGCAAAAAAACTCATTATTTTACTTTTTTATCAGCCAACTCTTAACTCTTTTAACAGAGTAGGGCATGCAGATGTGTTGTTTACTTGCCAGAGTGGTAGAGTAGACAAACCTACCAGTCAGAATTGACCAATATTGACTTCACTTTCTAGCAGGTTGTATGTGGTGCATTAACACCTTGCTTCGCTCATGACTATATTTGATCCTCTGTATTCTTCCTGCTGGCCTGCTCCCTCCCTCCCTCCCTCCCTCCCTCCCTCTCTGCTCCCAGTAGTGTGTTTGTTACTGTTTTAGTTTAACTCCTCCGTGTCTTCAGCCCTGAAGATTAGGTTGTACTCATTAAAACAAATTATATGTATGAGAAAATGTCAGTGTGAGTGGATTGTTATTGCAGTGTGTTCTGCAGCTGAGTCTGTTTCATTCATTTTTTTTTCTCAAACACACAGCTGCATATTCTCTCTCTCTCTCTCTCTCTCTCTCTCTCTCTCTCTCTCGCTCTCTCTCTCCCTCCCTCCCTCTCTCCCCCTATCTCTGTCCCTCACACACATTCACTTTCTCGGAGTTTGTCTTTCACACATTGAGTTGTGTTTGTGTTGTTGCAGGTAACGGGCTGAACACAGCTCCACATCCACATGGTGGAGAGAGGGACAGTCCAGCAGACAGACAGTCCACCATGCCCCCTAGTGTCCCGATACGGAAAGACAAGAAGGACGTTCCGGTAAGCAGACTTGTAGAGCGGTGGCTCGGAGACCTCCAGAGATCTCTGAGGAAGTTCCTGTGTGTCAAATTTTAAACTTGATGTTTTAACTGAATTAGCTTAAAGTGAACTCCTTCATAATATTGTTAATTATTGACCTAATGCTGTGGCGCAAAAAAAAAAAAAAAAAAAGAAAAAAAAGTCAAGGACTTTGTTGAATGCAGTTGGCTGTGTTTTGCTGGTGGGATGCCAATCACTTGCATTTATTTGCACTAGCGACTCTTAGTGGTCGGTCAGGGTGCCTGTGCAAAGGACAACAACAAAGTCCCCAATGCACAGGGATGTTTAAAACACAGAGTTAAAAAAATGGAACTGACATCTGAGCATTTGTAGGAATTGTTGGTGCTGTACGAGAAACTATGGGACTGTATCTTTCTGTGTACCTTCAGCTTCATTATTCCCCCTATGTAAGATTCACTTACAACATGTTACCAAGTTATTTTATTATCCTGACTGACTTTATGTGTGTGTATGTGTGTGTGTTTATCTGTCTGCCCTAGAAGCCAATCAGTAATGGCCTCCCCCCTACACCCAAAGTCCATGTAAGTAACAGTCTTTTTTGCGTGCTATTGTCCAGTAAAACAGAACCTTTGAAATGACAAAGTCAACATTTCAAGAACTATTTAATCACATGCTTCACATCTTTTTTTGCATTACATTGTATTTTCAGTTGGTTTTCTCTATAGCAACTGATCAGTTCTTTAAACCAAACTCTTTGCGCTTTCTGAAAACTCCAACAACCCTGGAAGTAAGGCAGGGCGAGATGGAGAAAATCAGATATCACGATATTCTTGTCCTTATATCTCGATGTCGATATTGTGGCGATATTATAGGGTTGACAATTGGTGCTTTAACAAAATATCTTCGCAATGAGATTTTAGATAAATAAGCTTCAGTAATGTAGACATAATGACTAAGTGGGTAAAGGTAAAAATAATAGAAGAACTAGAACAGTCTGGTAAGACAGAAAATGACATCACTTTACTGTAATGCAGCCTTTAAAACCAGGAAAAGACAACACTTAAGCCATTTACGATATTACGATTTCCAAAATCTAAGACGATATCTAGTCTCATATCACGATTTCAATATAATATCGATATATTGCCCAGCCCTACCTGCAAGAAAAGTCAGTATCTGTCTCGGTGAAGTTTTTTTTTCTCTGAGCAAAAAAACACTCAGAGGAAGAAAAGAACGCAACACATTCAAGCATCATAATCTGTAGAGTTTTATCGTTCGTCTCCTTCCATTCGCAGATGGGTGCGTGTTTCTCCAAGGTGTTCAACGGCTGTCCTTTGAAGATCCACTGTGCCACCTCCTGGATCAATCCCGACACCAGAGGTAACCAAGAGGAAACCTGATACAGTGTTGAATATCAATTTACAGGGCGATGAATGTGTCCTGAATCAAACCAATCTGACTATTGACGGAACTTCTCAGTGTTGTCTAATGTGAGCTAAAATGTTTGTTTTTGTGTGTGTTTCAGACCAGTATTTGATATTCGGAGCTGAAGAGGGGATCTACACATTAAACCTTAATGAGCTACATGAGACCTCCATGGAACAGGTGACACCAGGGATCATGCATTTTATGATGAAAGGAATATACTACTATACTAAACGTTTTTATTGTTATATGCAAGAAATTCCTAAATAATAATGCTTTCCAGTGGTAGTCATATCTGGTATGATGTTTTGGGGGTTTTTTTTCAAACAGAAACCGCAATTATTAAAAAAAAGTTCTTTGATCTTTGAAACTGTCTTGATTCATCTTAATTCTCACTCTACCTTGTTTCTGTCTGCAGCTCTTTCCTCGGCGGTGCACCTGGCTATATGTCATGAACAATTGTCTTCTTTCCATATCTGGTGAGCTACAACACCTCTGTGTGATGGAAGTTGACTATATGAATAGTATTATTTGCATAACACCCTTTTATAGATCCTGTATCTAAAGTCAACATCATTCATTTTTACTTTTGGTTTCTTCTTTTCCGTTCTCCCCTTTCTTATTCTGTTCTCTTCTGTTTTATTCTATTCCAGGAAAAGCCTCACAGCTGTACTCCCATAGTCTGAGCGGTATGTTCGAACAGGCCAGACAGTTACAGAAGTTACCAGTAGCCATTCCCACACACAAGCTGCCTGATAAGATGATTCCCAGGTAATGTAAACACTAAAAGTGTATTTTACTTTTTTCATCAACTGAATTGTAATCCTCTACTCCTCTTTACGTATCTGTCTTTAGTCATAGAAAAGTTAAAAAACTTCCAATGAAAACAGAACATTCATGTCACTTTGAATCATCTCAACACAAAAAAACACCTTTTTTGAGTGACTCTGATTTCTTTGTCTGTTTATAGGAAGTTTGCAGTGTCCAATAAAGTTCCAGACACTAAAGGGTGCCAAAAGTGCTGCGTAGGTGAGTTTTAGTGGAGGAGGAGTTATTTTTTTGTGACTAGAAATACTGCTTGTTTCATGGCTCGACAGCAAGTTCGAGACTAAATTTGTTGAAATCTGGCCTGTTACAATAATTACATAACCACACATAAAAACCATAGAAGAAGTGACTTGATGTTATTCTGGTGTTAACCTGTATATTATACATTTTTAATAAAAAAAAAAAATGTGTATGATATTACTGTTGGTACTTATTGTAGATCTCATCAGTAAAAAATTACACTTAAAAGTGCAACACTGTAAACCCACAAAATGTACCTTATACAAGATGAAAACACTGGTAACACTATACTTGAAGGTATCGACATAATTGTGACATGACATTGTCATAACTAGGACATGACACTGTCATGAACGTGTCATAAACGTTATAAACAAGTCCTAAACGTTTATGACTTCTGTCATTAAGTATCATTCGTTTTTTGTCATGACAAGTTGACATTGGTTGGGTTGTCTTGATTATGAAAAGCTGACTTAATCAAAGTGACATTACCAGAAGTTGTCTTGGTCATGACAAGTTGACATAATGTCATCCTGTTTAATGTCAAATTGTCTTAATAAGGACACTCCAAAGAAATTTTATGTAAACTTGTCATGACCAAGACAACTTCTGGTATTGTCACTTTGATTAATGTCAACTTGTCATAATCAAGACAACCCAAACAATGTCGACTTGTCATGACAAAAACCGAATGACACTTAATGACAGAAGTCATAAACGTGTATGACTTGTTTATAACGTTTATGGCACGTTCATGACAGTGTCATGTCATAGTTATGACAGTGTCATGTCACGATTATGTCGATACATTCAAGTAAAGTATTACCAAAACATTTTACAGGTAATAGTGAGATACAAAGATTTTCTTACCAAGAAAGAAAATCCCAAATTACTGATAATTGGTGTTGTTTCCATGCAGTTCGTAACCCGTACACAGGCCATAAATACCTGTGTGGAGCCTTTCAGTCTAGTGTCATGCTGTTGGAGTGGGTGGAGCCCATGCAGAGGTTCATGCTCATCAAGGTCAGTTTTTGCTATTCGAAACCTCTCATGTTTGTTCCCTGATCTCCTGTTTTAGCTAATTTTATTACAAAACCCATAGAGTATGAAGAGTATAAACTTGTAACAAAATTTCAAAGGTTGGTCTAATGTCTTTAAAGGTTAAAATGTTTGATTAGGGTTGGGTACCATACTCTGTACTTTTTTGGGTACTGACCAAATAATGTTGGTACTGCCGAGGACCGATTCACGCTAAATCAAAATGTGCCAAATTTCGGAACCTGAGAGCGCGTAAGTGCGTGCTAATCTGTCCTCTCTGCATGTTGACAGAGGTTTATCGGTGTTTTAAGCCCCCAAGGTCTCCTTCCAGACCTTGGGGGCTTAAAACACCATCGAGCTTGACAGAGTGCGGAGCTCCGACACACACACACACACACACACAGAGCTGTGGTGCGGACGAAGTGAAACTACGTTGACTCTGCAGTTTGTTAAGTCACGGCAATGCCTGTAAAGCCCTTGCAAGTGTGGTTACATTTTTCAAAACGACACGCGGACAACGCTCACTGCAATATAATATAATTACGATGCGAAAGCGACCGCGGTGCGGTTAACACTTCCTCTGAGACGGGCAGGAACACCAGTGTACCATTTGACCTGGTGACTGACTGACAGGTTGTAAGGCAAGGCAATCTTATTTCTATAGCACATTTCAGCAACATGCAATTCAAAGTAGGTTACTTTAAACATTAAAGAGCAGTTCAAAAGAGCTAAAATAGAATAAGAGTAAGTCCTGTGTAAGAAATGAATAATTATTTGATTGAATAGGTTGTAGGGACTGGGTTTGGGAGGCAAGAGGAAGGGGTTTTATTTAGTGTGGAGTTCTAAATAAATAACAAAATGTTCTAAGTAAATAGATGAAATAGGTTTGGAATTATTTTTACAACGGAAATAAATGTGTTGTTATTACAGAGGGAAAGCACCCAAAAAGGTACCGTTTGGTACCGGAACCGAATGGTACCGGTAAAAATGTGAACAGTACCCAATCCTATGTTTCCAATGTTTGCTAATGTTGAAATTGAAGCTAAATCCTTAGAAAAGTCGGTAGGTATCTATCTAAAGAAGGTATCATCTACATAAGAGTGACATGACACTGTCCTGAACGTGTCATAAACATTATAAACAAGTCATAAATGTTTATGACATAATGCTTCTGTCATTAAGTGTCATTCGGTTTTTGTCATTAAGTTAGGGTTAGGGTTCATGTGTCATGACAGTGTCATGTGTTCATGACAGTGTCATGTCACTCTTATGTAGATACCTTCAAGTAAAGTGTTACCGAAAAGTCTTACTCAGCTATGTGTTAGCGATACTACCTGCTAGATTCAAATAAACCTGGATCTTTTTATATATTGCACTATTGTAAGATTTTTGTCTAAAGCACTACAGTTGTCTATTTCTCTAGCGGAACGTTCTGCTGACCTCCTTGGGAGATGTCAGTAGTCCCGTGTCCTCTGAGATTACAGACACTACTAAGGCAACTTCCCATTCTTACCTACTGTCTCTTCATCTACTCGACAGAACATCGACTTCCCGTTGCCGTGTCCGTTGGAGGTCTTTGAGATGTTGGTGGTCCCGGAGCAGACTTACCCTCTGATCTGTGTGGCGGTCAGTAAAGGCACCGAACTCAACCAGGTGGTCCGGTTCGGCACCGTCAACCCCAACTCTACCTCCTCCTGGTTCACAGAAGCAGGTGAGAACAGTGCGACCAGTTCTTGTTATGTTGCACCTACAGCACTTGACTTTTTTTTTCCTGAGATGTTGCAGATGTTGTTGTGTACAGCATGGAGGCCAAAATAATGCTTTCTCTCTGCAGACACACCCCAGACGTGCGTGATCCATGTCACTCAGCTAGAGAGAGACACTATCCTAGTCTGCCTCGACAGTGAGTAACACAAACACATTTTTTCACATCTGTGCATTTGCACTGTGCTGCTTCAACACGTTTTTCGCAACAGATTTACCAGAATTTCACTCCGCTGCTTCCGCTCTCTTCCCGATCTCTCCGTCTCTTGCTACAGGGTGTATAAAAATAGTGAACCTCCAGGGCAGGTTGAAATCCAGCAGGAAGTTGTCAGCCGAGCTCACCTTCAACTTCCAGATTGAAGCCACAGGTAAAAGGAAAAAAAAGAGCTTGCACTTGTATATTTTAATCCACCAAACTATAACTCATGACATAAATATACACACCAAAATGTCTTTCATGAACTGAAAGAATGAGTAATGTTTCTTACTATTAAAGGAACTTAAATTGACATGCTGATCTACTAGTGGATTTATACTATACAAGTTTATTTGTACCTTGATATTGTTTCCGTTTCTTTGCAGTTTGTCTCCAAGACAGTGTACTGGCCTTCTGGAGGCATGGCATGCAGGGACGCAGTTTCAAGACCAATGAGGTGAGATTGATACTGAGTGTCTCTGTATGTGTATGCCCATTTAGGAAGGAAATGCACAGTAGAGGTGATCTTTCGACCGCCTAACGCAGTTCACTTTCAGGTGTCGCGACAGGATGTTATTTGATTTCAGACTATTACCATTGTTTTAGCTTCTGAATTCCTCAAATGTAAGGATGTGAGGATTAATGGAGCAGGTATTAGGTTAATAGTATAGGTAGACGTTTCCGACCTGCAAAAAAACATGAAATGAAGCCTAAATTAGCAACTTTTTTTATCAGGATACATATAATATCCCTATTTTAATTCTTGGCCACAATACTTGAAATTTAGTCAGCATCCAACATTTGGACTGGATTCTCCTGGCGAGCTCTGATCTTGACGTTGTGTCTCTTTGTCTTATTTTCTCTCTTCCTCATACATTCATCAGATCACCCAGGAGATCTCTGACAGCACACGCATCTTCAGACTATTGGGATCAGACAGGTGAGAACACACACCAGCACACATCTCCTCACTTCAAATATATATTACACACACACACACACACACACACACACACAGGTCTTTGTTAACATCCTCTCTGATGTCTTATCACTGAAGACGTTTCGACTGTAGAGATCCAGATGCTGATGATAGAGGCCTCACTCTGCCCAGGTACACTCACTACTCGCTGGCCACTGCCAGCTCAAAACGCTGCCTCTTTCTGTCTGAGATCTGCTTGACGCCGGATGTCATTGATCAGGAGCTTTAAGGCTGTGTGAGAGGAAGAGAGAGTGTGTCTGAGGAAATTCAGCAAGGTTTTGGGGGATTTTACCTGTTCAGTCATGACAGCATAGACACCAAAATCATTTGTCTGGCCTGACGCTGCAGGCTAAGACTATTTTAAACTGATAGTAAGACAGTAGCAATATCTCAAAATTGGACAATGAGATGTTGTAGTAGCTCTTTAGACAAATGCTGTGCATCTGGTTTTGTGTCAGGGATTGGTAAAACCTGCACAAAATAATACCAAGAACTACCTTTTTATAGGGAATAGATAATTGTTGGTGTTTATTGTCTCATTACTGAGCAGCTGAGTCCCTTTTGAGTTCCGATGTTATGATGTGTGAAACGTGTACTTTGTGAAGGGTTTAGTGTCCGAGCAAGTCATCTCCCTCTGCTGCCTTTTTCCAAATAACATGGCTTTTACAGGCTTGGACCATATCCTGTGTGGGTTTCTGGCTGTCTCTACATATTGCTACAATACATCCTGGGTCTTTACAATGTCTTCTTATTTTACTCAGTGTTGTATTTATTTTTTGCCAGAAGCAGACTGGGCTGTTCTTTTGTCTGGGATTTGAAGGTGAAATAAAGACTGATTCATGTTTTGAAACTAAACTGGATGTCGTGTGTGTGTGTTTGTCTTGCAGGGTGGTGGTGCTGGAGAGCAGGCCTACAGACAACCCTACAGCCCACAGCAACCTCTACATCCTGGCAGGCCATGAAAACAGCTACTGAGACACACACACACACATATACACACACACACACACACATATACACACACACACACACACACACACACACACACAGAGACCCACACATAAACACACTCTCTAAACAGCCTACGGGAGACACACTCAGCCCATCCTATCTGCTAACCCACCCACCCTCCTGTGTAACTGGGAGATGAGCTGTTCATGGGTGCAGATGTCGATCCCCAGTTGCAGACGTTTAAAAATGCACCGCAGTTACATGTGTATTAGTTAAGCGTGTTGTAGTAGGGCAGCGGGTAGTGGAGCTCTTTCTGACAGGGCGAGGGTTAAAACTGCTGGTCTGAGGCCAGTTTAGGTTGAGATAGCCGAGGGAATCTGCACCTCAGTGGAGCGACTTCAACCAAGAATCCTTCCTGATACCATCCCACCTTTTCCCTTCATACTGCACACTGGGGAATCCGCATCCAACACAGAAGTCTGACATCAACACTACTTCTACTACTAGTTCTACACATACTACTACTACTACTGCTACTTGCGCTAAAGCTTCACAGAAGAGCCATCTTGCACAGAAAACCTTTCTCTCCTTCATCGTCCTTTCTCCCTCTTTCCTTTCCTCCCTCTTTTTACTACACCTTTATTTATTGTGGCATGATGTAACTTTAACAACCAGGATGGCTTTCCTGTTTTTTTTTGTTTTTTTTTAAAAAGGATTATATAAAAAAAAAAAGAGAGAGAGAGAGAGAGAGAAAACAGACTTAAAAAGCTTTGCCACCTCTGCTAGCATCGAATTCCAATATCCCGTCACAACACCACACAAGTGCTTAATTGACCTCTATTTAATTGTTGTAAATATAAATGTAGTATTTTTTTGACAGAGACGAACACTAAAAAGACTGGTCATGTAGATAGGCGTGTGTATAGTTGCTCTGTACAACCAGACAAACGGAGAGACAGACAGGCGTGGAGGAGGAGTAACAAGGGCAGTAAATTCACTTCCTAGTTCCCCGATCCTGTGACGAGGGTCCGGAAGCAGAGACCCCCGCAGTCTCCTCAGGTGGACAGCTTAAGCAATCTGATATTACTCTAATAATCTGGAGCTCAGGATTGAACTGAGCAAACACAGGAAGCAGCACTGATTGGTCATTTTCATGTTGCATCTGTCACCTGCGACACTTCCTGCTCGTTTGCACCATAGCGACAGTCGTCGGGGCAACGGCCGTTACAAATACTGCTCATTTAAGTTCATTTCTTTTGTTTTGACATCCTCCCTTTGTTTTTTTTAACGCTGTTTTAATCAAAAAGCTTTTTGTTATTTTGCTGTTTTTTTTTAAATTTTTTATCGAACCACTGGTGTTACAAATTTGCACAGAGAAAAAGGTATTTGATAAACAAATGTGATGTCATTATAATATATGACCGTGTGTGTATGCACAGTATGTGTGTGTGTATGTGTGTGTGTGTGTGTAGACGTAGAATATGCACATACAAGTGCGTCATGTACAGATCTGGTCTTGAACATGTGACAGTTGTGTTTCCGCCCGAGGCCACTCAAAGAGCACCAACAGATATTAAAAACCAATAAAAAGAAAAAGCTGAATTTACACAGAAGGACACATCATTTATATTTATTCATAGACCTGGGATATATATTCACCGTAAGCCATCATTTCTAGCATTAAATTGAACTGAGGTCGAGTTTGCCCCATATAAAAGTGCAAGGAGCTGTTCTATTAAAACAATAACATACAATGGTTTAATATATTTCACTATGAATAATCTGGAACAGTTTGAATAACGAGTGGCAGAAAACCCATATGGTACTCCAAAGAGGATAAGACAAACGCTACAAATTGTTTTAAAATTCTGCCTGAAACAGATCTGTCAAGCATGGACACATTAACTGTACAGAGTAAAATAAAGAGCTAAAGGCCCGAGCCTAGCACTAGCCTCTACTAGGCAGGAAATTGAACTTCTGTGTAAGTCCAAATGTTGTAGTCCTATTAGTCATATTTGGAGAAGTTTTTAACTTTGGCCTTCATTGCTGTGGCTTTTTTAAAGGCCGGCATCTGTATAAGAGATCACTACATGCATGTAGATGTGCACTCTGTGGTGTGTAGGAGAGTCTACATGTGGCTGTACACTACCAGTCTTTACAAGCTGTGACACTAGAGGTTGCTTCAGAGGAAGCGAACGCTAGTTTAGCGGAATTTAACTGAGACAACATCGCTAAACCTGAGATCTTAAAGAGCTGAAATGTTTGGGTTCATCTTTCAAGTGCGCCACTTTCTAGGAGTCAGTTTCTCATTCATTTCTTCATTTTCTCCATAGAAACACAGGTATACGCTTATAAGTAAACCAACCAGCTACCAAATATACAGTATCTATTCAAACAAAAACGTGTAAAGTTACTGAACTGCTAACATCAAAGCTGAAATCCAATTGACACAATGGCAACGGCAACAATTACAAAGTTTTAAAATGTTCTACCTACGAAGTAAATGGAAGCTTTATTAATGGAGGACAACATTTCAGCTCTTTTTAGATGTGTCACTGAATGTTACTAAGGTGGTTTTAAAAGCGACACGTCGCCATGTTGGGGGACAATTTAAGAAAAGAATGTAAAATCTTTTTGTAAAAGCTTTCCTTCCACTGCTCAGAAAGTCATAATCTCAACCTTTCTTTTTTGTCACTTTACCAACATGGCAGCATGTCCCTCCTCCAAACGTTAAGTGACAAGAATCACACCCTACACACTATTTCACTATGCTTTCATGGGGTTTAAACAGATCCTCTCACTGGATTCCAGCTCCTGCTACTTTATTGCACTGTTGTGGCGAAGTAGCTAAAACAAGGATAGTCTAGTGAAGTGTAGAGAGCTTGAATCCACTGTGAGGATATCAATTATTTGTGTACTTTCTTTTTTTTTATCGCCTGTGCACACTTTTCTTGTATAAAATGCCCACAGAGTGTTGCTTTGCACCTAGAAAACAAAAGTCAGAAATATGAATCATATAAGACTTGAAGATAGCACACTTAATTGCCATGTATTGAGTTTGGAGTGGAAAATGTATTCCCTGATGTTGTGCCCTTCATAGAACTCACTACCCCAGATGAGCGACTTAGCCACGATCGTGCTAAAATATGTGCTTCTAGCCAACACCCATAAATAGAAACGTGTCATAGATTGAGTGCTGCAACCAAGTTTTATTCACAGTCAGATTATTTAACAAAACTATTTTCTTATCAATTTGTTCATTCCGTGTCAAAAACATGGGATTACTACCCAGCATACTCAATAGGCTCGCATTGACATTGCCAATCATTAATTAATCAGTTTTCATATTTATGCTCAATTCAGTTGATTTGATTGATGCCTTTCTTCCTTACTGGTTCATCATAGTTTTTGGGAAAAAATGTATCACACATTCATTTACATTAGGGATCGGTTAATGTCAAACATATATTTTACATTTTTAAATGTAATGCCAAAATATGTTGAACATTTTTATGGCCAAGTTTAGATAGTCTACCTCATATGTCCTAGATGGGATATATATATATATATATATATATATATGTATGTGTATATATATATATATATATATAATGTATGGGATAGTATATATATATATATATATATATATATATGTATGTATGTGTGTGTGTATATATATATGTGTATATATATATATATATATATATATGTATATATGTGTGTGTGTATATATATATATGTGTATATATATATATATATATATATATATGTAGTATATATATATATGTATATATATATATATATATATGTATATATATGTGTATATATATATATACGTAATATATATATGTGTATATATGTGTATATATGTATGTATATATATATATATACATACATATATGTATTAGCATATATATATATACATACATATATATACATATATATACATATGTATATATATATGTGTATGTATGTATGTCTGATTCAAAAAAAAGACAGCCATCTACAGAGTATAAAGTTAATGGTAAACAAAACATCTTCTCTAAAACTCTTGTTAAAATATCTTTGTCCTCTCTCTACATAAGTTGACTTATGTAAATGATCAGAAGATGAGAAATGAATACAATTTACTAAAACACATGAAGACAAAATGAATGAGAGATTCCATTGAAAACGACTCGCAGCTTCTTTTTTAAGGTTTTCTCTCTTTCCTGAAATATCCAATTCCTTTTTAATTATAATATCTTAAGCCTAAGTTAAAACTCATCCTGTATCATACAGTAGCTGTGGGATTGAATGATGCTGCCGTGGCTTCTAATTTTGCTGTCATAGACATAAGCTTACTCTATGTATATTCCCCTGAAGCAGATGCCAACATGGCCTTCCATTGTGCTAAACTGTTAAAAAGTCTGTTTTGTTTTATGAGCTCAACTACTCCTGGGTCAAATGATGTGTGAAAGTAATTCAAAGGGATTGTTTAAAGATGATGTAGACATGTGATATGTTCATGTCTTGAATGTTAATGAAAGATAAGTAAATTGGCATTCGGTTCTTTATGGCTCTCATAGTGTCCGTGTGGTAAACCCCATCCATCTGGTGCTCCGAGCAGATTAAAGTAAACACAGATGAGTTATTTGCAAAAGCTGTTTGATCCTCCCAATAGAAAACAAAACACAGTAAGCCTCCTCTGTTCTGTCACTTTTACATCACCTTTGTCTTTTGTTTTCATAATGCAATGCACACGTTATAAAATGTATATAGTGTAAAATAAAAATGGGTTTGTTTTACATACTGTATAATTGCCTATATTTTGTTTCAGAAGTGTAACAGATTTATGAGATGACAGGTTAACACATTAAAAAGAAGGAACTCAAAACATTTGGGGTCTTGTGGTGTTTATTTTTGACGGACAGAAGAGTTTAAGACATGTCGACACGTCACAGTGGGAAAAGCACAAATGTAGAAGTTCATGATGGCTGAATCGTGGTTAGCTGCTTTGCTTTCAGGGTCCTGCTGTTGTACATTCTGGCTCATGGTCACACTCACTGTCATGGCTAACTGGGACACTTGAATTGAACAGATATTACATACATATTATTAGTAACATGTTTGCTTTTGTCTACTAAAAAGGGTGTTTTTCTCTAAGAGCACTGGTCCACCAGGTAAAAAAGTGATGCTTTTATTTAGAGCGGTTTAATTACTGATCTTCATTTTAGAGCTAAAAAGGGCCAATTCCAAAATAAACATACACAATTACATTGATGTGAACCTGATTCCAGGTCCAGTTTATGTCAGTTGCAAAGCTGCATTTCCAGCTCAACCTGCACCATCTATAGGCAAGAAAACTAATTCATGGCAATTTTGTTTAGTAGTTGAGGCTTCATAAGTTACATTTTAAGTATGCATGATGATTATTTCTTCAAACAGTGATACTTACTGTAAGCTCCCTTCTCTAATGGTCAAGGAAAGAGCCTAATGTTATAAAGTTCATATCTTAAGAAAGTATAATAATAAAAAAAGAATAATTCAAAAGCTGATTTTTGGTGCTTTATAACCACAAGCTGATTTTGTTTTATTTTTTTATTTAATATCCACTAAAGGATAGTGTGACACAATAATGTTCCCTCTTTCTTTTATTTGAGCTAAGTTGGCATTTCTAACAAGGACCAAACAGCTGGTCCTTGTGAAGAATCTGCAGCCTGCTGAATGTGAGTGAGTGAGTGTTTAAAATGATTTAAATGTTTTGTAAGTGGGGGTTAAAAAAAACCTACAGAATCAAATTAAGTGTTAACGGTGAAAGACTGGAACTTTTAATCAATTCATCTGCTGATAACTAGAATGATAATAGCCTATTTATAACAACATATATCCAAGTCAAGTCCATTTTAATCTGTATAGCTAATTTTAATAACCCAGTGATTCAAGGAAAAGTAACCAGCTGAGCAACATAATGCATTTTCAATGTGGACTTTTTATTGAACAATTTCAATGTCTCTTGATTGTCACATTCATCTCTTAACAGTTCTGTTCAATGCATAGAAAAAATTGTCATAAAGAAAAACATAGAATGTTTTGTTTTGAAACAAAATGCACAAAATAACAAGTAACAGCTTAAGGTTTTTTTCTCCTGAGTATACGCACAATATAATAATTTCTGTTTATGGCTTAAGACTTTAAGCCGACTGGTAGACATTTGTACTGAAGAAATAGGTGTCAGAGCCGGTTAAGGGGTGAAATAGTCAAATTTAGGAATAGCACTCATATTTAGAGTGCTATTCTCCCACAATAAAAGATAAATGGGGAACCATCTGTCAAATCAAACTTTAAACACTTCAAAAGAGGCTCTATATTAGGTTTGCACAGATTTGAAAGTTGGGGTAGAAATGATACACCTTGGGGAAAAAAAGGAGTTTGTTCTCTGAAAAAAATTTGGAAAACTGAAGGTAGAGCAGAGCTATTTACAGTATAGGGATGGATTGTGTCAAACTATGCCCTCTAGTGGACACATTTGTGACCACATCTTCAGTAACAAAAAGTCTAATTTGGTCTGCATAGTCACATTTAATCTAAACTGACTCAAAACACATGTAATCTAAGGACCTTATCCTCCTGTGTCATCTTGGTGTGGGCAAGCGTTACTATACTCGTACTATTACAAAGACTAAAACCTTCAGTACTGTTTTGTTGATAAATGGCGTCCACAGCAATGTCAAATGCTTTCCCTCTGTATAAAGGCCAGGGGCAGGATTTTGTCTTTCAAATAAAACTTAATTTATATTTGGAAATGATGAGAGGAAAAGTTGCTTAGCTAAATGGCTTACACATGTACAGCATTTATATAGCAGTTGTAAATGTAAAACAACCTCAGTTTGTATCTTAAATTGTATGTATTATACTTTCTAATTGATCAGTCTGTGTGTGATAGAGTGGTGTTCATACAGCTGTGCCACGGTTTATCTCCAGCTGTACCAGTTTGGGATTTTTCCCCGCTGTCTCGTGTTCACCGTTGTTTTGGTTTTCTGGTGTTTTCTCACCTCCCTTCTCTTTCTTCTCATCACTGCTCCTATTGGAAAGAAAGCATGTAGGTCAGTTTGATTCTTCCACGTCAGAGTGTCCATGTACTTCCCTCTTTCCACAATCAGTCAAAACAGCTACAGTATCAAGCCATTCCTGTGCTCATTTCCATTCTTACTTCTTCTTGAAGAGTTTCTTGAACGAGCTCCTGAAGCCTCCTTTGTCCTGCTTCCGACTCCTCTCGCTGAATGGGGTGTGGTTATTCTCCTCTGTCCCGCCTCTCCATTTTGACTCGTCCCCCCATGATTGAAACCCGGAATCCTGGTGGGGTTAAACACAACAATAGATTTATTTCAATTATGGTTTGATTACATTTGGTACCATTCATTCTGTGCTCAATGTTCAACTGACACCATATGTTAATTGGGACGGACAGCTTTCAGGTAAAGACATATTGATTTGTTGCCATATTTGCTGAAACCCACAATGCTGAGCAGCCCATGAAGCTCATCACTGTGCTTGTCGATATCCACTCTGTTCCCCAAGGGGCTGTGGACCTTACGGGATGGGGTGGGACACCCCTTGCTGCCCTTACTGCCCTGGCGCTCCAGCTTGGCATGGCTGCCCAGTCCCAACCTTTTGGGGTGGTCTGATAGAGGACCACTATCCAGACCACTCACTGTGTTGTCCATCTGCAGACCGTTCAGTGACTAGACAGCAGAGAAAAGATACTTGATTTTTACACATTTAAGAATCATTTTACTGTAGAGTCTTTCTCTCTACGTGCATAAGCACATACATGCTCACCTTGCTTTTACGCTGGCTGGCCTGAAGAGGACGGTGCTGATTGCGGCGCATCATTACAGCTTCATCTGGAGATACACATCCTCGCTTGGGCAGGTTGTAACCATTCCCATGGCTTCCACCATTGCCAAAGACATCTCGGGTTGTTGACACATTGGCTGCCATTGCGTGATGTGATGCTGAAGGCGCTTTGGGGCACCTCACAAAAGCAATGTCAATAGAGGAATCTGAAGAGGCAGAGGAGCAGCGGTCGAACATGGAGACATCATGAAAGGAACTTCTGTCCTCTTCATATAGGCTCTCCATCCCTGGAGGGTCTGGAGGGAGAAGGAATTCTCCGAGGGCATCGGCCAAAGCAGAGCCCGGTTGAACCTGACGGACATCTGCAGCTCTGGAGAGCAGATGATGCTGGCATGACATGGACCTCTCAGATGCTTCACTCTTTGGGATACTGCCAAGACCTGAAAGCCAAAGGTTGGTTCACTGATTGACCGATGGGGCAATTGCCCCAAAACATGGGTTAGGGTTAAGAGTTGCATATTGGTTTCTGCCGAATCCGTATATTGGGATACATAAAGCGACCTAAATAAAATAATTGCAAACAGGTCTACAAAGCCCAGGGTGCCAAGATGCTGAGTGTACCCTGTCTTATTGACCCAAGACATTGAGGCCTGTGTCTTGGACTTAAGGGATTGACGATTTTAGTCAGCATTTGCCAGAAAATGTCTGATTTCACTGGGGGTTAGACTTTGGCATAAGACTTTTTAAAAGTCTACTCTTCTCCTATTTCTTGTCACTGGGCAACACGATGTAATGCCTTGGCAGGTCTTTCATTACCAGGGTAGACCAGGGTTAAACCCCTGTGTTGGCAAGCAGTCACCCTGTTGTGTTCTTAAGCAAGAAGACAATTTATACCAACTCCAGGTATGCTACTTAAAAGGTTCAGTATGCTTGAGAAGAAGTGTTGTCTGAACACGTCTAAAGGTATGTGTTTATGCCTGTCCCAAATGGCCATATTTGGTTGATAGATGAAAAACCAGTAGTCATAGAGAGACACAATAAATCAGCTGCGTGAAGTGGGCATGTGTTTTCGATTGGGAGTTTCACAATGATAAAAAAGATGTGTGTCAGAAGCTGTTTGACAATCTGACAAGCACTTAATTTGAATCACACACCTACCAAATAAAACACCCAGCATGCCTGGAAAGATTATAATTAGAAGTTTCTGTGACTACAGACCTGTTGGTTTGTGGCTCTGTGAGTCCAGCTCGGGGCTGAAGAAGTGGAACTGGGTGTCGTAACAATGAGTTTCGGGTTCCTGGTCGTGATCCCATTCCTGGAAATGATGAGACTGGATCTGCTCCAGGAGACGCTGCTTGCTCCACTTCACCTGGTTGACATGTTCTCTTTGAGGGATAGATGATTCATATAAGAGGATACATCAACTTTTTTAACGGCAAAACACTGATAAACCCACTGTATGTTACCTGCCTAGCAACAAATAGGAAGGTAGTAATCGTTGTGAGTAAAAATACTCACAATGTGGCACTGTTGCAAGGGTACGGTGTGCCAATGTTGTTAACTGGAATCCCACTTTCTACTGTCTTTAACAGCTGTTTCATGGTAGACCTGCAGCGCAGATCCCCTTATTTTGTTAGGTTCAAACAGTGGGAATATGTCTTGTTTAACCTCTTACCTTTAAGCATGTTATGCTATTTTTTTGTAGAGTGGTAATACTAACCTCTTCACCTCTTTGCGGTTGTGCAGCAGAAGCTCCTGGTTGTGCTGGAGGAGGTGGTGGTACTGAGCCGTGAAGGACCTGAACTGTTGGATGCACACCAGCAGCAGGTAGTAGTCTGGGTGCTCTGCGTGTGTCTGCCTTAGCAGCCTCTGCACAAACACAGATATACAACTTACTTATTTATGTTCACACATCTTTGAGCAGAAGTTGTCTTCAGATTCATCAGCATCAATGAGATATTAAATAGTCATAGTTTTCTGTTTCCACTCCATGATCATGTTTCTTTCTTCATGCATCAATATTTGTTGTTCAATTATCTTTTTCAATATAAAGTGCATGGCATTTTCGTTACATGTATGACATGTGCTTTATAATGTTTGAGTTTAAATTGACATTTGTGACGTGTATGGCATTTTAAAGTGCGCCTTAACCCAACCTGTAGCAGGAGCAGGTACTCAGGGATCCTCTGAACCGGCTGAAGGAGCAGAGTGTGGAGGGAGGGTTTGGATTCATCACCCGTTATTTCACTCTGATAGAAGCACCGTGCAACCAATCAGGATGGAAGAACAAAACCAGTTAGTACAGCAGGTATAGGCAATGTGTCTTCATTCAGCTGTATCTGTAGCTATGGTACACAAACAGGACTTGATATTAACGTTTTGGGTTACCAGCCAAAGTGGCTTCTACATATTTAAGTTAGAGACACTGAAGCATTTATGAGTGGTTTTGGAATAACAGGGATGCTGGTGTTGGTATTTTAAGTTTCAACATATTCTGAATTACCATACTGTCATGTAATGCTTTTCATGTCATATCATGGCCTATCACATCACTTCCTGCCCTGATCTCATCATGTCTCCTTTTGTGTTACCTCCAGGAAGGCAGAAGATTTCATTGAGGTGGAGGCAAGCATGGTGACGACCGACAGACATTCTGGAAGCTCCTTCAGGTAGGACACATAAAAGTCCAAGAAGTCACTCTATAGGAGGACAGAAAGAAGAAGTAGAGAGAGATGTTAGGCCATGTCAGGCACCCCCTGAGTAGTTAGGAGAGGGGGGGTGGGGGGGCACACCACTCCACTTGGTCTGTGCTGCACTTCCACTGGTCACCCTCCATTTTCCAAGCCAAGAAACCATATCAGGACAATCTATCATTTTCAGGCCTTCCTCTAATCCACATGAAATATAAGCACATATAACAAACTAAATGAAGGGACTTTTAAGTAAAAAAATATTTAAAAAGGAAAACTATTACAAAAGTCCAATAACTGTATAAAGACATTTCTTTCATGTAATACTATTTTGATAAGTTTGTAATTAGGATTCCTTTTCTTTTATTCTTTTTATTTCTTTCCTGCTGTTTTTCTTCCTTAAGCTCTCTGGCTATCAGTGAGCGAGGACCCATAATGCATTGTAAACATGCCTTTATTTTTTCTAATTTTAACCAATTACTTCATTTCCTCCCATTCACTCAGAGCCAATTAGCCACACATTGGCTTTAATAGAATAGACTCATCAGCTCCAGTGTATTGTGTTTGCTTTTGGCTTTCAGCAAGGGTTTGGCTGCCACTAGCAGCCTCCTAATATTACAAAACAGTTTTTCTTTTAACTTTCAGTAAAGGATTTTTGATTCTTAAAGTCCACACATCCCTGGAACATTTACATTTTTAAACTTTGTGGCAAATTGAATTCCCAATTTTGTCTGAGAGGAAGTTCCCTCAAATGAAAATGGAAATCCTGAAGTGCAGAAGTGAAGTTTTTTTTTTTATAGAAATAACCTTTTATATGTAAAAATCGGAACATTACCATCACCATTCAGTGTCGATAGAATACCTGTGTGTGTGTGTGTGTGTGTGTGTGTGTGTGTGTGTGTGTGTGTGTGTTTGGGGGGGGTCAAGTCTTTCAAATAATTGTAATTTTGTCAGCTAAGGATTAGTATCAGTAATTGTGTACAGTGGTAACAAGAATCACTGCTGTTTCTGTACTACATCTGTTCTCCAACTTTCAACATGGCTCTGCTGGAATTTGACATTTCTTTTAATGTCCGTCATGGCTGCCAAAGTGATTCAGATTCATTATAAACAGCCAGTCACAAGACCAAGACCCCTCCGCATTAAATAGCCTGGAACAGCACAGTGCATTGTTAGTAGGAAGTCTTTGATTTACAAGCAAATAATGTGGAGGTCCACATCTTTTGTAGATATATCCTACTTTTCTAGAGATTTTCATGTTTGGTTATTGTTGCTGATTAAACTTTGTGGTCATTTTGGAGGCTGTGGTTTGGGGTAGTTGTGTTGTATCGAATTGCATTATACCAAACAATTCCTTAATATACTTTGTAAACAGTGATTCAATTATTTCAAAAAGAAGTGAAAAAGTTCAAAGAAGTGGAGCAATCTGTTGCACAAGCTACTCAGCCTGGACTGTATACAGACATTGGTGCAGCAACCCGAGCTAGCACAAGCATCTTTATGGGCTACAGTCTTGTAAAGCAACTTCATTTTGACCTTGCAAATTGTTCAAAAAAATGGTGAAAGTTGGTAAAATACACATAAAAATGACTCTCTATATTCAAAATTTGCATTTGTGGTTTACCTCTTTGCTGGTAAGCCTCATAAACACATCTCCCATGATGCCTTGCCACTGGCTCTTAAGCACACGCTCCTGGAGAGTATGGAGGAGCTCAAGGTGCTGCTGGATCAGAAACCTCAGAGTGCTGGGAAACGGACTAAAGACAGCGAGAAAGAGAGAAGAGGGTACACAGAGAAAACTTTCTTTGTTGCAACAACATAGAACAAGAGAAGGCACAAACTGATAAAATAAGAATACAACATGTTCTTGTCTTACGGAAAAATTACGTGTGAAGCCAACATGTGAAAATGGTTTTAATGCACGTTTTTGTAAAATTTCATTTTTTTCTTCGAAATGTGAATATTGTTTCAGCTCCCAGAACTGGCCCATTACGGAAATAATTGGAAACATCCTTCATGTTTGACCTTTTATGTAATATACTGAACTTTGTGACAATTATTGTGCCATCTTATGTGACAGACATCTGGCAGCAGGTAAATCAGATTAAAACAAATGCAATCCTTAGGACCCAGTTCAGCATTTGCACCTTTTCATTGGTGCTTTTGGTCATTGGGAACACGTGTGCTGAAGCTGAAGCAGTGATTACATTAGCAAGCTGTGTAGAGTCTTTTCTAAAACAGTATCCTCTCTGTCTCACTGGTGTTTATAACCTGATTTTATTTAATTAGTTTATTTCCTGTTATCCCCTCACTGTAAGCTCTGAAATTAGATCAGTAGCCACTCCTGGAATAAATGTGTGAGTGTTGATCTGTGTGTGTTTATGTGGATTAGTTATTTAGTGATAGACAAATATAGAAATCACTGTAATCTGTGATATTTATTAAGTTTATGGCTCACAATATAGAGAGATCTTTTCGACATCAGATAAGGTTGGCGATGTCTGGGTCATTCTGCATTTCCAAAGGTTGTGTGTGCACCTTCTTATATGTACTTATTGTTTAAGTGAGACCTGTCTACAGAGAAAAAGTATTAAATTACCTCCATTTTTATTATTGGTTCATTTGAATTAGGTGTGTTTTGGATGTCCAAGTAAGATTTTGAGAAATTGACCCTTTTTGTCAAACTGAATTTGGTTGTCTTTGTGTGTCCGCACTGCAGGCTTACCGTTTGTCTTTGGAGGTGAGAGCTTCTGATCCATTAAAGGAGATGTTGGCCTTCAGTAACAGAGACAGGTGGGACACATAAATTCTCTCTGACTCCAGCAACTCGAGAGCGACTCTCTGTCTCTTATCTGCACACACACACACACACATAATATAAGACTAAAACTATATGTTTTGCCATATGTACTTAAACATCTGTTCAAGTCAAGCGAAAAGTTTGACATTTTGGAAAATACACTTCCAGTACACTTCATCTGACTTATATCTGTCCATTCAATTTGAGGCTGGAGCCAGGAGACAGTTAGCTTAGCTTAGCATAAAGACTGGAAACAAAGGAAAACAGCTAGCTTGGCTCTGTCCAAAGATATAAAAATCCACCTACCAGTGGCTCTAAAGTTAATTAAATAACACATAGCTTGTGTGTTTAAAAATGTCGTGCTGTTATGGTTACTATTTCCTGAGCGAGCGTAGGGACTTCCTGGAGCCTACTCTAGTTGCCTGGAAAACTTAAGGTGACAAGAAAACTTCAAGAACAAGATATTATGTTAAGTATAAGAATATTAGTGAGCTTTAGATTTTCCCTTGTTTCTAGTATGTATGCTAAGCTAAGCTAACTGGCTGCTGGCTGTAGCCTTACATTTAATGGACACACATGAAAGTGATATTGATCTTCTCGTCTGGTCGCTGGGCAAGACAGCGAGAGTGTATTTCCCAAAATGTCAAACTATTTATTTAATG
Source organism: Sander vitreus (assembly GCF_031162955.1). NCBI lineage: Eukaryota > Metazoa > Chordata > Actinopteri > Perciformes > Percidae > Sander > Sander vitreus. The sequence continues at coordinate 24,369,310 of NC_135871.1, forward strand.
AATGGGCATGTATTGTGTGTGTAGTGGCATTACTGAGCAAACTGTGAGTAGTAGTAGTGACTCGTGGTGGTAAGTGGTAATGGAAGTGCAGTGGTACTATTATCATTTCTTACTGTTTTCGGTTTGGCTGTTGGTCTCTGTGTCGTCTCTGCTGTTCTTCCTCTCTCCCCGCGCTGGAGATCGGGACGGACAACCTCTCTGCTGCTGCTGAGCCTCCTGTTCAGAGGTAGAGGCTGCAACACACACACACACACACACACACACACACACACACACACACACACACACACACACACACACACACACACACACACACACACACACACACACACACACAAACACACACACATATATGCATACATGTGAGTGAATGGCTTTTATAAATCTGTTGTTTAATGTTCTTCATGTATGCGTCTTCCCTTATAGTTTAGTGGATAGACGTGAATGACATTCACTCATAGACTTACTCTGTGTGGATGTGGTGCTCCTCTGTGGTGAGCTACTATTTGGCAGACTGGAAAAGAAGTGTTGAATAACACTGAGGTCTGGCTGGCTGGGAGCCAAGTAAAAGAAGATAAAAACAACTTATTTAACAAGTTACACAACATAGTTCAGCTCAACTGCACTGTGATGTCATTAGTAGGTATTCTAGAGGGCTACACATACTGTATATACATCATAAACTTAGCACAAAAAGTAAGGAAATTTGTGTTTGGTAGATTATTTCTCTGTCAATAAATCTTATACCGTTGGAAAGCCTGTTTAGTTCCCTTTCAAATGGTGGCTCATTTGTAAGGAACATGCATTTGTGGGATGAGCAGCAGCACTGAGTATGTGGGTTGTGCTCATGAAAAATTTGACAAATCTTCTCTGCCAATGCCAAACAGCTTATTCTGCCATTGTCTCGTTTGGTGTTTGGTGGATTGGATGATTGACGTTTGAAGAAACAAGACATATTGGCAATTGAACAATTTATTCATTTCACAAACAGGAGCCTCAGTAGCGTGTGGAAGAACCATACACAGCCACAACAGCCTGGCACCTCCTCCTCATGCTGGTCATCACCCTGGTCACACACTGCTGTGGGATGGCATCCCATTCTTCAACCAGCAGTCCTGACCTCAACCCCATTGAACACTTGTAGGATCAGCTTGGCGTGCTGTTCGTGCCAGAGTGACACAACCACGTTGGCTGACTTGCGACAAATCATATGTCTTAGTTCTTCAAACTTCAATCATCCAATCCACAAAACACCAAACGAGTCAATGGCAGAATAAGCTGTTTGGCATTGGCAGAGAAGATTTGGCAAATTTTTCATGGGCACAACCCACATACTCAGCGCTGCTGCTCATCCCACAAATGCATGTTCCTTACAAATGGGGCACCATTTGAAAGGGAACTAAACAGGCTTTCCAACGGTATAAGATAAGATAGACTTTATTGTCCCCGAAGGGAAATTTGTTTTGGACTCTGTCCATTCTGCAGCGTTACAAAGACAACACAGAATACAGAAAAAACACAAAATACAAGTATCTCTCAACACATACTCTCATGCAACACAAACATGCTTCCATATACATATAGTAAGCCCATTAACTACTCCTTTCATTGGCACTTCCCATCGAACAACCCCGTCGGCTGTATTCTCCGCAATAAGTGTGGCTCAGCCCTTGCCCAGTACAATATTGCACAGCTAACGTATTGCCCAAACCTAATAGCCTACATATTGTTCAAAGTACACAATGTACTGACATATTGCAAAACAAGATTTATTGCCAAAAAGCATTGTTACCACAGAGAAATAATCTACCAAACACAAATTTCCTTACTTTTTGTGCTACGTTTATATACATCAAAACAGCAGATAAGTGAGAAGAGTGCAATAGTGTGACATTAAATGGGATTCTAATGTATTTTTGTGGATGAAACAAATGTGTGTATATCTACAGTACATCCCTTTTACGTATGTTCCTATGTTGCCCTACCTTTGTGGAACAGAGATGATATCGTTTTCTGACTGAAACAGTTCTATCCTCTTCTGCACCTCCCTCTGTCTGCTTGACACATCCTTTATCTGGAGCAATGCCACATTGAGCTCATCCTGCAAGCAGATTATACAAAGGAACTGCATTAGTGTCAAGACTGAAAGTGCCAGTGCAATATTTTAGACTGTGTGCTGCCAGGTACGATTTGGAGGGAAATCTGCTGGGAGCTGAGTGCACAAATAAAGAAGATCGCATTTTTCTTATAGACCAACTAGAGTTAAAGCACTATTACTAAAGCAGGTGGAAAAATCTCTTTCAACACGGAGAACTTCTTAAGTGAAGCCACAGACACAAAAAAATCATTAAAAAATGTTAGGATTTATGGGAAATGTATTCTAAATGTCACTAAAACTAAAGAAAATAATTCTGTGCACCATCTGAGGTGTGGTAATCATAGTAAATATGAAACAACGTACACATATACACATTTATTATACTGGCATGTGCGTGTATGTTCAACTTTAACAATCTTGCGTTATATTCCATATAGCCATCAAAAAGAATATACCATGATGCATCGTGTGAAAGTAAAAAAACTCATGATGTTATGAATGAATCACCCTTTTGTGGGTTTATGAAGTTGGTGTGTTTGTGTCTGTGCGGATAAATGTAATGAACAGGAAATGATAAATTCCACAAATCCTACAACACAGAAGATGTACATGCCTGTCAGTATTTCTGAAGTAAGTAGTCTGAAAGAGTTGCCTTCCTATCTAATAAATGAAATTAGTTTACAGTTCCAGTCAGATGTTCTGAATTATGTTACAGCGGCCTCTCCATCTCACCAAGAATAGACTCTGTGTGTGTGTTTTCACTGTGTAGTGGTATCTCCAGCACCTTGAAAGTGTTGAGCAAGTTCTTGAGGCCCATGATCTTATCATCCACGTCAGTCTGATAGGCCTGGAGCTTCTCCTCCAGGCCGTGGTCCCTCTGACGCAGCTCGTACAGCTCCGTCAAAGCAGCATGGAGCCCCACGCGCAGTTCAGCCACCAGGCCCTGCAGCTGCACCACAAGAAGCATAGGACTACGTCATGTTTTTAGTGGTGTGTTTTATGTTGTCGAAGTATTTACTTGAGTTATTTTAAATTCCCTCATTTTCTTCATTTGTTTCGTTATTTTAAGGCCACAAGTCTTACAATCTATCTAGGAATTGTTGTTGAATTCCTCTATTCTTATTCTTTATTTTATAAAGGACAACACACATTAATTAACATTTCTGTAAATGTGCCAGTGTTAGCCAGCCGGCTAATTTTCGACTGTAGTCCTTTGGCCAGATAATTTTAGATCAGAGCAACAGGAAACAGCAAGACATTAGTACAGGTTAAACTATACAGACAGAAGTCAACAAGACACCATACAGACAGTTAGAGCAAGAAATAATAAGTGCACTATCAGGACTCCACTATGGGATGTTTACTCGCTCTTTTAGCAATGTTTCTGTTTCTCTACATTTATTCCGATATCTTTGTGCTGTTTATATTTCATCAGCTATTTCGATTTTAGTATTCTGCGGGAAGTTGTTTTCAGTGTTTGAGTGCGTTTTGTTCTCTTAATATCCACTTTTCTTTACTGTCTTTTAGGTCTACGAGTCTTGTTTTTCCAGCAGTTTCTATCTTATTTTGGTTTTGGCGCATCTTCATTTGGGTCTTTTCAGACTTCTTTTATAGTAGAGAAAACATTTTCTTTCAGCAGCCTACATTCATCCCTTCATCATCATTTTGTCTTACATACTTATTCCTGCTTTTTTTAAACAAATGTTTACATCCTTTCTTAATTATATTATTTAAGTAGTGGATTCTTTATCAGCTTCCCCTTTTCTCTGCAGTTTTTCATTCATAGCTGATTGAATTAATTCAGCCGGCATAACTGAATCAGCTCATGGGAACATAACATGGGTTGAGCTCTCTCTCTCTCTCTCGTCCAGTCTTTCCACCTCTCTCTTGCTCGCTCTCTTTTGGTCATGTGAAAGGCATCAGGCAGCACAATGAATAGAGCATCTGTCTGTTTGCCTTCTGCTCTCCTTCCTTTCTGATGCTATTAGTAGTCAACATGCTACGTCTTTATACTTTGGGTTGCAGATCTAAAGAGCATTACAGTATGGATTTCTCATAAATCTTGATTATATCAATTGCAAGTTTAGCTAACGTGGTTGGTTCCTTTGAAGAAGTGAGTAAGAGTGTACACAAATGTAAACGCTACAATGTTTAGAAGTTGACATTAGTGGCCTCGGTGAGACTCATTCAGAACTCCATTTGAAAACAATAATATTTCATGTTTTGCAGCTTTTGTGAGTTATGATTAATGTAGAAAAGGTTAAAATGCATAAAGGTTTAGTCCTGTGCTCCTGACAGATGGAGGGAAGGCTTGAATGACAAGAGAGGCATGGCAAAGTATTACCAGCTTTCAGTCAAAGTGAGTGGTAGCTTTGTCAACTCTGCTGATTGGTCGATGAAATAATGACAGTCATTGGCCATGAAAAGGTTTCATAAGATGTGTAGAAAAGAAGAGATATTGATTACCTGAGCAATTTCTATGTTAGCTTCCTCCACATTTTCTTCTTTAACTAAAAGAAAGAAAAGAAAACCCAGTTAGGCACCGGCAGAGGCAACAGTTCACTTTGTGAAAGTGTTGATTGATGACTTCATATTCACAAGTAGGCACACTGAAAAGGCACGAATGGATGACACATCCATACCTTAGATGAGAATGTGGAGAAAATGTAAGTTCACATTACGCTGGCTTGAATGTCAGAGATGTAAACTTCCACTGTGAACAATACACCTTACTGCTGTCACAGGAAAACCTTATTCATTTAATTTAGTTTTATATTTATTTATCAACCCATTCATCAGAATTAAAGAATGATATACTCAGAACAGAGAACACAGTAGGGATGTTTGCAGCATTTTTATCTCACTCCAGTACCATTATCAGTGCTTCCCAAAATTAAAATGACTTTGGATGATTTTCCAGAAGCTGCCCTCCTCTAGTTTTCTGCTTGAGTAAAAACCTTTAATTTACTTTAACCTTTGATTTTCCATTAAATCCAACCTGTTGACTCTTACTATATATATTATAAAATGCTGTGTAAAGGCTGCAAAACACTGTTGATGCAATGGACTATTTTCTTTGCTGTAAATGCATTTATTTAAAAACTTACAATTACAAGGACATATGCTTTTTAACTCCCAGGAATACCTTTTACAAACTCTTGGTCCATGAGCCTTCTCAATTCTAACATATAGGCCTACTTTCAAACAACAACCAAAAACACTGTGAATCATATGAATCATTAGACACAAAATTAAACAGAGTGACTATAAGAGAACGGTGTTCATATCTGTACTAAAAAGTCTCTGTGGTGAAGGGTGTGTGTCTGCATGTGATGAGTTTGAGGTAAAACAATTTGCACCAGGTTTCATGACAAAAAACTTATGCCATAGAAGTCAGTGAGGTTTAAGATCTGAAATGGCTACACATGCCTTTCCTTCTCAGAAAAGAGATTCATCAAACTACACGCAAGAACAAGCATCATTTATGTCTTTCACTCCTTTAAGTTAAGATCTTCCTGTGCCTCGTGGTAACTGTCAGTCTTTCCTATTTTCCTTGTAAATAGAACAGCTCCAGGAAGTGTCTTCCGATGAAATCACTGATTAGTCGTTGCAGCAGAACTTTGAGGGACTGTTGTTCATGTTAACAAATTAATTGGAGTGCTGAAAGAAAGTGCTGCACAAGGAAATTCCTTTTTATGATGGATTTTTCTTTTAGATGCAGTACAGTTTGGGACAGTTAACTGGTTGTATAAAAGCACAAAGCTTGTGTTTGTTGTGGAAATGTCACAGATCGAGGCTGATGTCAACATTGCAGAGGGTCATCTGAAATACGTACTAACATATATTATCATGCATAATTAACGAGGCCCGCAGGCACAATGTACCATATCTGTATTGAGTAACATTTCTTAACTGTGACAGAGCAACAACAAAAAAGAATATACAGGGTCCAACAATGTAGTCTTTCTGTCATAGGGCATGACAAATTTCCTCTGAAAACTTGGCTTAGTTGCTGCAGTTCAGAAAAAGTTGGCGTCAAGATGTCAACATTAAGCTATATTGTCCCAGAGTGACAGGCATAAAGACAAAAGTGGTAACCATTGGCAAACCAAGAGGATGTGCTTCTGTGATCGGAGCACTGATAGGAAAACACATAATGTTAAGTTTATTTAAATTAATTTACAACATTACAACATTAAAACTAATAGTACAACATTATGCCATTATGCTATGGCACATTGTACATGGAATCCAGTAAACACTATTGTGTGATGGGTTCGGGCACTCTTTAGTCTTTTCAAACATCCTTTTTTTTGGCTTTTCTCCTGGAATGATGACGTTAAAAGTTTATTACAATGTTGAATTATTTCCTACTAAAGCTAAATCAGACGGGCCAATATTATTGGTCAATATTAGCTTATTGCTAATGTATTATCAGTGGAGTTTTTGTAACTATGAAATATTAATATTGTTATTGGCCCCCAAAATTCAGTGTTGGTCGGGCTCTATTTTTTACTGCTTGTTTTGCCAGACTGCTGCTGCTCTTCTGCTCCATCTCTTAAAGTGAAAAGATGTGTTTTATGCTCTTTGCAGATGCAGATGTTATGATAAATAGCCTGGTAGCTTGTTGGATGAGGGACAATTGTTTTTTGTGTCAAAACATCTGCGATCAGATGAATTCTGTTGGGTTGTGGCATCATTCAACCAATGAAGCTTTCTCGGCCCAAACCTGTTGCATTTCAAATAATCCATAGCCATCGAAGAAAAGAAAAGATTTAACTTTTAAATGTCTAACTTTCTTTCTTTGGGCTGTTTTTCGGACAAAACAAACAATTTGAAGATGTCACCTTGGTATCTGAGAAGTTCTGATGTTGACATTTTATAAACTAAACAATGAATTGATTACTGAAAGATAGAATTAACACAGTGGCAGTAAAAAACTGAATTTTTCGTCCAAGTTTTTCAAGTTACATCTCAAGTATTTTGACACCTGTTACTTGTTACCTTCTGACACACCTTCCGTCTGGTCTTCTGTTTCTGTTTTGCCATTCTCCATGTTTATGTATCCTGTCCGGTGTGGTCCAGTCTAGCTCACAGCTGTCCGGTTCTGAAGACTTTATCCAGCTCAAGATGACTTCAGTCCGCTCCTCTAAATTGTTCTTCTCTTCTGAACAACCCTATCCTTTGCTGTGATCACTCACTTTCTCTCTTCCAAAGCATGTGAGTCCTATGATTTCCCTTTCACACAAAAAGGTCCTTGTCTTTAGAGAGTATAGAGCGATAGAAGGGAAAGATCAGGAGGGGAGAGAGAGAGAGAGAGAGAGAGAGAGAGAGAGAGAGAGAGAGAGAGAGAGAGAGAGAGAGAGAGAGAGAGAGAAATTGTTCATCTGACAGCCACACACTGTCACTAACTCATTAGATTTAAGGAGGCATGACTGGTTGTATGTAGGGTTTACACAGCAGCACTAATCAGAATAAATACAGAAAATACAGTTATTGCTGTGGGTAAAAGTGAAACTAGCTTGATTGCACTCCCCTGCTGTGGAAGTGGAGGATTTCACAGGAGTCCAGTTTGTAGCTGCAGTGTAGTTTACGTGGATGGATTTGGGAGCATGTGTTGGTAGATGTATCACTAGGTTCATGTGTTTTAAAACGTGTTTCTTTTTTTCCCTCTTCCTTTACCAGATTCATTTATTTGACTTGCTCAGGCTGTAACATATTTGTATACCTAGGCTATGTGAGATCACAGGCAGGCAGAGCCACCATGACCAAACATACACAGTGAGTGTTTCTTGGCCATGTGGGCTCAGTGCAACAAGCTGTAATCTCAACGCTCATCACCTTATAATGTTAGTGTGGCGAACATATTAGCAGCAGTTGCCTATTTCCACATCTAGCACACATAGAGCAACATCACCATTTGGTGTTGTGTTCACGGCGACTTGATTAATGTAGGTCCAATACTCACTCTCTTTTAGCTCTCTTTGCTCTCCACCAATTCCTGAGAAACATATCTGGCTCTTTAGCAGCTAAATGCTCCACTACGTTCACTAGCTAGTTGCTTACCGTGTTTGTCTGCGGTTCGGTGCTGAGCAGGGAGCATGAAGTGAGTTTATCAAAACAGCTGCTGCTGGAAACAATGTAGATGAGAGCAGGTAAGAGTGAGCCAAAACAGTAAAATGTGCGGGCCGTAAAATGAAAATGAACTGAAAGATGGTGTTGAGCTCCGTAGAGCTGAAAGGAACTTTCAGAGTGATTATTCCCTGTGGATTCGTCACTACAAGCAACACATTTCACATTACACATACAGTAGTCATATGGCCCACTGTTTATATTCATCCATCCATCCATCTTCGTCCACTTATCCGGGGTCGGGTCGCGGGGGCAGCAGCTCCAGCAGGGGACCCCAAACTTCCTTTTCCCGAGCCACATTAACCAGCTCTGACTGGGGGATCCCGAAGCGTTCCCAGGCCAGGTTGGAGATATAATCCCTCCACCTAGTCCTGGGTCTTCCCCAAGGCCTCCTCTCAGCTGGACGTGCCTAGAACACACGGAATCAGAATCAGAATCAGAAAGGGTTTTTATTGCCAAGTACGTCACGTCATTGTCATGGTGCATGCCCGAACCACCTCAACTGGCTCCTTTCGACGCAAAGGAGCAGCGGCTCTACTCCGAGCTCCTCACTGATGACTGAGCTTCTCACCCTATCTCTAAGGGAGATGCCAGCCACCCTCTGTTTATATGAAAATATTAATCACAGCAGCTTTAAAGTGAGAGGCTACGCCACCAAAAACCCATTGTCAGTAATAGTCTTCTTCACTTTATGATCTGTAGATTTGATTGCACACTGTAATTTCCAATATGTCATTATTTAAAGTGGGTAGACATCTCCAAGGGAATATTATTCTAGGGAATAATACCCTAGAATATTTTATTTTCATTTTTTTTTTCTCATAAAAAGTATGGTTAGAGGTCAGGGTCAGCTATGGAACAGCAACCATTGAACTCTGTCTGCAGGGTGGACACCTGCTGGCTGAACCTAGCTCCTCAAGCTGAAGGACACTATGAAGAGTTTCTCCCCAACCATCATGTCCAACGGCTTGTCAATGGGCAGGTCAAGATAGTTGACTCAGAATTGTTTTTACAGAGGCTGACTTTCCCAAAATTCTGATACCATGGAACCAACACTGGAATTGTTGTTGGCAGACTGAGTCTATAGAAATTGTATTGGGATATACAATTTGTTTAAAATGAAAACAAGTGAAATTAACAATGAATGTGTTGTTTTATTTCCTATATATTTCTAAGCAGATTTTCCATGCTGTATTCCAATTTCCATGCTGTACCCCCCCCCTCCCCGACTGATTATTGGTCCCCTCTGTGCCACCCCACTTAAAAAATCCTGGAATCGCCCCTGCCCTCCACATGTGTAAACAGTAAGCATGTGTTAGACTGACAACCGATGCCCCATGGCTGCCAGAAGCCTGTTTGTCTCTACGTCCATGTCGGTACCTCACTGTGCTAGAAGCCTATCTGTCTGCTCCTGTCAGTCGGTCTCTCTCACTTGATATCTACAGCATGTCTCTTTGTTTCCTCTGTCTTTCTGCATTGGAGAAATTAAACCCTGGAGACAAACAGCTGAGCTGCTCTTCATTTCAACAACAAACCTGTGTTTGAAGGTTACATCATTACCATCATCTGATTCTCTGGTTACATGCGAGTATGAGCAAGGAGAATGTACTGTCCATTTTGTCTCTGTACAAAAAAACACAACAAAACTTGTCTGATTTACCAATAATTTAAATGGGGTTTAGAGAAGATGATGATGTCCTCGCGGCCTAAACATTCAAAACTGTTATTAAACCTATCTATTATTGTTGTACAATTCTTTTATGTTATTCTAACCATCTATAATGCTTTTTATCTTCTGTTTTAACATTTATTACAGCCTAATGTTGTAAGTGTGTATATTGTGTCATCATTTTACAGAGGGTCACAAGTTGCCTTTACCTGTGAAATATGCCTTGATTCATAACTTAACTTACACATGTTTAAATAACATGATCATCCTGTAAAGAATTGTTACTCCACGCCCCTTTTCTACACAGGAACCTATACTGTAATACAGGACCAGTAAGTATAAGGAATCCGTGGCTCAACAGAGTATGCTGCATCTGTATTTTAAATAAAGGAGAAAGGAGTTGTAAAAACTTAAGCCTGCTCCTCCTTTTTGCTATGCAGGTCTCAGCCTGAAGAAACAATACTCCAGTCTGTTATGCAAGGAAACAATTTCTTTGGCCTTTTCTTATGTAGACCATACATATCATATTTGTTTTTCTAACACAAGGGTTACAGCACAAAATAGAAAAACCTCTGTCAGACAGTCATAATAAGAAAGCGGTTGTGTCCTTGGTTCTTGGTCTGAGTCCAATATAATTAAAAAGAAACCAGTAACAATGAGTATCATCAAGATGGTAGAAAGGACAGAACTCCTTCCTTTCTTTTTTGACAGCCACAGCGTGTCAGTTTATAACCAATGTGGACAAAATATGACCTTTTATATAATGCAATTTACTATAACTAGACCACATAGAGTTTTCTATAAGACAAGAAGGAGCCCCCTGTTATCAGCTGAGAAGTTTTGTAAACTGTGCCCACAGATTCACAATCCGTGCCATCGGTTTTGTAAAGGCCATATCATTGGGTAAATTACTATAGCCTACTATAACATATTATATTTGACATTCTCCCTATCCTGCCTGTAAAGGAAACGTTTACTACTCCAGTAAATAGGACGAACTATATGTCCGCTCAGCTCATCAAACCCTTTGGCTCAGTTATGACGATAATAATAATATGTATAATGATAACAATAATAATTTTAATTAAAATTTAATTTAAATACAAATATAGGTAGGCCTACACATCATATTATTTTATGACATAGCCAGCATACATACTAGCCTACTGCCTACATAAATACATCAAGAATTAAAGCACGGTAGAATCGACAACTTTCTGACACAGTGTCAACAACAATACAAAACTATTTAGTTTTGCAAAAGTTTTTATTTATAGCACCATAATGTGCAATTTTGGTTTTCATAGTATTTTTGCTACATTTCCACGGTAAATCCTAAATTAGATCTGCTAGAATGGTAGATCTAATAGTAGTTAGGCATGAGGAGTGGAGATTGGTTAGGGTTAGTGTAAGAATACCAAGGTAAGCCAATCAGAGGCAGAATAAGGCGGGCCACGAGGCACGTCCTTTGACGTCGACACTTCTAGCGGATCCGATCTAGTATCTTCCGGTCCGGTGACTCACGTAACGGTAGTTGAGCTCGAGCTCAGCTGACTGTAGGCTCCAGTGAAGTTAGCTCAGCTTCGTGCTGCTTTTGTTGTTGTTGCCGTTAGGATAGTCTGTGATGCAGTAGACCCAGTTTACCTTTGACTGGAAAATGGAGCGGGGCGAGTCGGACACGGAGGGGGACGATACACCGCTGCTTCACCGAGGAAACGAAGACAAACTCCAGAGAGGTTAAACAAAAATATAAACAGCTAACATTAGCTAGCTAACAATAAGGTTTCCCGTAGGCGAGGTTCATTTCGGGTAACATATGTCTTAAAGCCGCCCGTTTTTCGCAGTTTAATCGGGAAAATGTAAGGCCAGGAAAAGCAACGTCCGTTTCTATAATTTAGTTAGCCCTTTGGCATCTTTACTTAGCGAGGAGACATAATGATAACATGAACACCTGTCTATGCACCTATGTAATCTAATATTCTAAAACGCCTTAGAATACCTAAGAGATCGAGATTGATCTGACTATAGTGTAACATAAAATCCAGCATTACGGTAGTAGCGTCACTAACATTGTTATTATTTCAGGGGCGTTGTATTGTATTACAGTAGTGTACAGGTGTTATTGTGTCCAACTGTTTACATTTACCACAACTATCAGCTAACGTTAATATATTTACAGAAAGCTTTTGTTGCAGGGTGCATGATTCTGTCACCCAAGGTACATCTGAACATAAAAGGCTTTTAATGCATTCTCCACACCCAATCCTGTGCCTTTGTACACATGCTGACATTTTAATTAGTCACGAGTCACGAGTTTAGGGACATCTGCCCTGAGCTCACGTCTTAAGACAAATCTACTGTTTAAGGTTACATATTAACTATGTCATGTTTTCAGACGTAGATAGTTCAATGAAAATACCAGTGTGAAAGTCATGCAAAGTCTGGACATGATAGCTCTAGTAGCGCTGAGAAACAGCATATCATTGTATAAGAGTGTAATGTTTGCCTTGTTAAAACAAATTATTTTCAAATGTTTTCTGTGTAGGCATGGACCTGCCAGAAAAGGACACTAAAGTTGAATGTGCTAAATTGCCATTGTCTGCTATATAAAGACTGAGAGAGTAGGTGCTTTCCAGTTTTTACATGAGCAACATAGTAGCAGTGGTTAACATAATGACATATACAAATTGTTGCAGCTTATGCACAATCCAGAGACTAATCGTACAGCAAAGTTTATAATGGAAAAACAACTTACTCTGTCCTTTATTGGCTGCAGATTAGAATGAGTAAGTAATCTGAAGATACAACTTTTGGCTCTAGGAACATGTGATGGTCTTTTACTTTGGCATTTTCTAAATGATTAATTCAATCGAGAACATTGTAGTAGAGTTATGGAGTCATAGTTTCAGCCCAATATAAATTAGCCTTGATGGGTTATAGTCAGTGAATAAACAAGCAAAATGCAAAAAAAAGTGCAAGAGCAAACGTTTCCATTTTGAGTTTAAAGATAAAAGTTTCCATGTTTTTTTCTGTATGTCTTGTCTGTATAGTGACAGAATAACTATACTCATGCTTGCCTTGCATTGCAAGGACACTCACCTCTAAGAATATTACCTAATACATTTTCCATATTGTTTAATGGATCTGGTAACTACAGCACACATTAAGTATCACCTGCTAAACAGGACTCATTATTGTTATTTCTGTCTCTCGCTTACCCTGTAGCCCCAGCATGTTGTTCATCGCGCTATGGCCTGGCGCTGCTCTCCTCTTTTGGCTTCTTTGTGGTCTACTCCTTGCGGGTGAACCTCAGTGTGGCCATGGTGGATATGCTTAACAACACCCACCAATCCAGCACCAACCACAGCAGCTCAGTGTGTCCTGCTCATGCCAACCCTGCACGGCCCAAACACAACCACACGGTGAGAGCCAGAACGTGACCGCAACTTAGTAAGACTAATGATGAAAACTGGTTGAACTGTTCCATGGTACGGTGTAATCCCACATAAGAGCCTCTTTCTTGATAAATTAAGTCAATTTTACCAAGTATCAACAATGCCAGTTGAATTTTTGTGGCACTGTATAACTGCATTTGCTGCCTGAAAAGACTTAGAAATAATTAAATTCACTCCAACTACAAACAGAAAGTAAGTGCCAACTACCACCGCTGAAAAATCTTCATTTATTCATTTCACAGATATTTGGGCTTTCAGTGTGTCATTTCACTCCTCCTTGTGTGTTCCAAGGTGGAGATTTAGAAACATATTGTTGTATTAAATCGATTTAAAGGCTGAAAGAGCCCAAGCTATCACACCAGTACTCACTCCAAATGGCAAACTCTTGTTGGCCGGCTTCAAACCCTTCCCTTGGAAAACAATGGTTAGTAAAGAAAGCCATGTATTAAGCCATATTTTTCTGCTGTCCATTAAAAGCCCTAAACATGCAAGGATTATGTGAATCAGGAGACCATAGTTGACATCTGATATTCAGCAGTTTGTCTTGGAAAAAGTGTATCAGGGGCAAATCACATTCTGGGCTGATAATGATGTAGCTATTTCTATGAGTTTTTCATCTGGTATGACATGGCAACATCAGAAATCCTAATTACAGTGTGTTAAGTGAGCCACTATGCTTAGAAAAAGTCCCAGTTTACTGGAATATGATCTGTTTTGGTTTTCACACTATAATACCAATATTAGAGTATATAACAATCACTCGTACCTCTGTCAAGGTACCCATGGACAGAGAACAGAAATGCTCTTGCATTTATGTAACAACAGTTTAGCAAAGATGCTGTTATTTTAGTTACACCTACACATGTACACACAAGCATTGTTATATCCAAACAACCAGGAACATTGTATTTTCCATTCTTCAGTAAGGCTTCATACTATTTGACCTAGCTTATTTCCTAATATAATTCTTAACTCTTCCCCTGACAGGCCAGTGTATACGACTGGGACTCTAAGACACAGGGCTGGATCCTGGGCTCCTTCTTCTACGGCTACATCCTGACACAGATCCCTGGGGGCTACCTGTCTGGCCGCTTTGGACCCAAGTGGCTGATGGGCTTTGGAATCCTGGGAACTGTAGTTTTTACGCTGCTCACCCCTGTGGCTGCTGACCTGGGTGCAAGCTACCTCATCGGTGTCAGAGTGCTGGAAGGGATAGGAGAGGTAGGTCGTTTAATTCTGACATGAAGACAGGGGGACACCGAAAGTAGAGTTGAAAGGATTTGTTGAAGCCGGTTGTTTGTACCATAAGTATCAGCTGCACTGCATTCAAATATAAAATGCGCCTTATTTGCCTATTAAATTGTACCTCTGAGCAGCCATAATCAATGTGTTCTACAGTGTTAATAAAAAAAAATCTTAATAGAGTTATAGACACAGACAGCCCAACAAACTAACACAGAGATGGTTTGCATAGATAGATACGTGGATAATTGATTGTTCTTGAGGGATTTAGTGCACTCCTGTTGATGTTCTTGTTGTGTTTGTCTTCAGGGAGTAACATTCCCTGCAATGTACACCATGTGGGCAGCGTGGGCCCCACCACTGGAGAGGAGCCGACTGCTCACAATTTCCTACATTGGTAAGACACTTGGGTACAATGTCAACACAAACAAAAATGTTTGACAAACAGATTAGCCAACAGCAGTGTTGGGTGTAACACGTTACACCTAATAACTACTTTTTTCCAGTAAAAAGTAGTGTAATGCGCTACTACTTCAAATTTGGTAACGAAACATAGTTCCTTTTTCAATTCGGCGCAACGTTGCTTTTCCCAGGGATAGATTTGACAGCGACGCTGCCTTCTCAGCTGCGTGCTCACAAGCTCCACACAGGACGTGACAGAGGCTGGTAGCAGAGTAATCATGGCAAGCAAGAAGCAGCCAAAGTTAACTTTTGAGAGCGTTTTAAGCTTCGTGGCTTTTTGCTGGACGGCGCTCTGAGCCAGGCAGACACAAAGCTGACAACTTCACAGATGGATGCGGTGGAGATGACCTCATACATACACTCAGCGGACCGCTGTCGACTTGTGTCGGTTGCACGGACAACGCAAGGATTTCCAGAAAAGAGGCTGCATGTGTCTACGACAATTCACGGACCATCGTGGCTGCGCGACCGGTACAAGTCAATACAGACATTACATAGTATTCACTAACACCGTGTAACGCCGATGACCTGCTGATGTGCATTCAACCTGCGCTGGACTCATTCATAATGAATCGGCCGTCACTCTGTGAGCAGAGAATCCATTCTGCAGTGTTCAGACACTTCACCCATAAACCAGAGATTGGCTTTATGGTCAAAGATAGTTTTTGTATAATTAACTTCAGTCTCTGCCAGAGACGCCTGCTTTTAAAAGTAACGTAAAAGTAATGAGTAAAGTAAAAAGTTACTTTCCATAGGGGGTAACGAAGTAAAGTAACTGATTACTTTTTTTAAGAAGTAACGAGCAAACACTACTTTTTAAAAGTAACTTCTCCAACACTGGCCAACAGTGAAAAAGAATTGCTAATTGCCTCCCTAAATGTAGGCACTGTGTGAAACTTTCTCTGATATATCAGTCTCAACCTAACCATGTGTACTTAAGAGGTTGGCATCATCTGTCACATCATCATGGTCTCATCATTCAGTAGTTACACTATATGCATTCAGGCAGCTGTGGGATACATATGTTTGTCTTTTCTCTTCCACCCCAGGAGCCCAGCTGGGGACGGTAATATCGCTTCCTCTGTCTGGTGAAATTTGCTTCTACCTGGATTGGACCTATGTCTTCTATGTATTTGGTAATACATTTCCTCCTTACACTTATTCACCACAGTGCTTTTTAAGCCTTAGACAAGCGGTTTCCAGTGTCTGTTCGTTTGTTCCTCTCTGATCTGTGGAAATGATGATTTAGCAAGTTAAAGAAGAAAATGTGCTCACAATGGAACCACTGCAGACATCTCACTTAATTTACTACTTGCTTTCCTGGGGATCTACTAATGTAGCCTCGCATTGCCAGACTTTCCTCCACAGCGCTGCGGAGGAGGGTCTGGCTAGTCCACACAGCATTCCCAGATGGGAGAAAAACGTTAGCTGGTTTATTGGCATTTCTTTAAACCAATCACAATTGTCTTGGGCGGCGCTAGGCGCCGGACACAATGACGCTGCCTCTGCAAAATAGACTCGGGAAGGAACTTGTTTTGGTGGAACTTGTGTACGTTCAAAAGTAGTTTTAGCCGTGCAACAGAAAACTCAGATTGGACAGATAGTCTAGCTAGCTGTCTGGATTTACCCTGCAGAGATCTGAGGAGCAGTTAACCATAGTCCTCAGAAATCCACCAGAGTTTAGAATGCCAACATAAAGGCAGCGGAGGGTTTAGGACATCCGGCCTAAAAAGAGGGACATCCGGCAAAATTTCCGGCGGCCGGCGGTGTCAGCAGATTTTGCTGGGGCTACAGCCCCGAATGTTTTATGAATAGCCCCGGATCTCTCACGCTCTCTCGCTCTTTTTTTACAATAATAAATATAATAGAATAAAAAAGCCCCAGAATGGCACATGCAAATTAAGAAGAAAATTATTTTCCAACGCACTCGCAGTTCTTAATTTTATTTTTTTTGTAGAACTGTAACTTTGTCCGGTTTATTTTTCCGAGGCGAATAGAACGGCCGGCTATGTGCGAGGTCCGACCATGCTGTATTTGTTGCTATCACCTAGCAACCATGTCTACGTGAGGAAAGCTGTGAAAGGTTTAATTTTTGGAGGAATCAAAGCCAAATCAGTCTAATACATTGATGCCATTAACACAAAGTTTAGGAGCGCAATACTAATGAGGTTCCTGTGACGTGACGTTTCCAGCCTACGGTTCAGACTCAAACACACGGCGCTCTGAAGCGACCTGTGTCCACTCTCGCTGTAAAAAGCTGCGCAGCTTCAGGTTGATAATGGACGTGCTCTGCTGTCGACATGCTGCGGCAGATGTGACGCATTTGTGCTCCGTGTATTTCTGCAGTAGTTTTGGTTTTCCACCTCCAACGTAGAGCAGCGTACAGCCACTTCCCTAAACTTGGTCTCATTCAGAGACCAGAGACCCAAACGGGGCTGTGTGTCTGTCAGAAGGTCTGAGATCTACCTTATCAGCAGAGCAATCACGTAATGCACAGCAGACTATGGTGCAGGTAGATTATTTTCTGAAATATAGTGACTTTATTCTTGTAATAGCCTGTTATAACTTTATTTTTCTCAAAATATCACGACTTCTCCAAATCTCAGTGAACACAGATGGGATGAGTTATATTTTGAATGTGCACAAAGTTTTGAACATGAGCAGTAATCTTGCTTAAACATCTGAAATATTACAGTCCAGGGATTTATTAATAAATTAAAATCAATAATGTATCATTGAGGTGAATAATTGTCATGTGCACATTTAAGGAGGTTACTTCCCCAACAAAAGACGCAAAAGAGGAGGGAGGGGTAAATGATGCCAAGGCTACATGTGTGCTGACTCAGAGTTTAGAAAAGTCGATCTACAGGAGAATAAATAGTTGAAAGCAATACAGAATGCCTGACAGCCTTACTGCAATATATTCCATTATGTTTTGGATTGTAATCTATGTTTCCCTTTACATAAAGATATTTCCAGCATATTGATTCAGAAAAAGGTAGAAATAGGTGCATAAGAATGCAGGAAATGAAGTGTTTAATGCTCAAAAGTTTCTGGGGGAGGACCCCACTGCATTCAGTTTATTGAAATGGTTCCGACCTAAGCCCCGAACCTCCTCAAGTCCTAGAAACGCCCCTGGTCAAAAACACACCAATTATTCTCTGTGGATACAGGTAAAGTAGAGGTAATGAGTTGCTCAGACCTCAGTTTGGTTTCAGGAAACCACCAAAACACACTATCTTCTGATAACATCATCATAATCCATGCAAATGCTGACTACGTAAAATCAGGATTTATGCTGGATAAATGTAGACCCGTGGTAAAATGAGTGCTGTCTTGCTTGTTTGTGTGTCCAGGTGCTGTTGGCCTGGTGTGGTTTTTCTTGTGGTCCTTTCTCGTCTTTGACAGTCCGAACACCCACCCACGGATATCCGAGCGGGAGAGACTCTACATCACCACCTCACTCAAGAATGAGGTAACACTAGAAACTGACTATACTATATGCTTTTTAAAAAAAGTAAACAAGGTTTCATAGGCTCAGGGAAAGGTTGTTTTTTTTCACCTTATCTCACTGGTCTACTGTCTTGGACATTTTTCCCATAGAGGAAGTCCTTATCAGAAATTCCAAAAAGATGGTTTAGTGCAATTTCTCAAAAAAAAAAAAAAAAAAAAAAACACTGGAGAATATACAGACAGGTTATTGTATGAAATGAGATGGAAATGTTAGTTTATTGGACGGACATATTGTGACTTGCATTGCTAAAATAGATTTGATTTAAAAAAAACAATTTTCCTTTGGTGCTTGTTAGGTCCCACATTCAGTGTGTAACAAATAATATACACTCCATGAAAGAGACAAAGTAGAATGTTTAACAGACTAAAAGGCAAAATAAAACAGGGTTATGTTTCCTTTACTTTATAGAAGATGTAGCTGTTATAGCTATGTAATGGCAGATTATATCCCCAATTGCCATTTTGACATATTATGTACTGTTCTTCACTCTGTTACTGTTAAGACAGTAGCAGCAGAGTGCTTGCAGTCATTTCCTGTCCAGTACAGTAATCAGATACTAATGTTCCTTAATCTTAGTGTATTGCCGCATTTTATTCTCTTATCTGTCTTCCTCAGCTGTAAGGTCACACCACTCACCATGACTCCTCAGTTTTTAATGACAATTCAGATGCTGCCTCGTGACTCTGGACACCTTTATGTCACTGAAGTATAACTGTTGGATTCTTACCAGCTTGTTTTGGTTATTTGCAGTGTTTAGAAACAGAAAATAACCAAGAACACAACATGAAGTAGGAAAACCTATTGGCTTTTTTTTGTGGCCATAAGGGGGAGCAAATAACACAAGAAATAAAATGACTTAACAACATATGGTCAAAAGATAATTGGAGATGTAGCCTGTATGCTGTATCCGTTTTTAAGGGTGGATGCATTCATTAAAAACTTCCCAATCAATCTGTTTGCTACTTCCTGTGTGTCCCAGCTGTCCACCTCAGCAGGCTACATCCCCTGGCGAGCCATACTGACGTCCATGCCGCTGTGGGCCATCGTCGTGGCTCACTTCTCCTACAACTGGACCTTCTACACCCTCCTCACCCTGCTGCCGACCTACATGAATGACGTACTGGGATTTAGCATACAGCAGGTAAGGTCTACATCACATATAGCCATTCATTCATTCATGCTCCGAGATGCTGGCAAACACTAACAGGAAGAGTTAGATAAGGGTCAAAAGGTGATCAAATCAAAAGCCAGTGTTCATAGCCATGCATCTTTTGTTTTTTATTGCATTTCTATAAAAAATATAAGATAAATATAACGCGTACATTTCAGTACAGGCAAGAAAACCACAAACAAAATCCTCAGCAAACATATCGTTCAAAATCACAGTAACTGATTGAACATGTTTATATTTATGTAACAAGTTTTTCTGGTCCTTCCCCCTTCTCTTATTATTTCTACTTTAGTAAAATAATAAAACGATTCATTCTTTACCTATTTATATGTATATATACACACGCACATACATACATACATACATACTGTATATATACACACATGCATACATACAAACATACATAAGTATTCACATTGTTTTTCCCAGCTATCCTATACCATTGCCATGTTTCATGCATGTTAAATGAAACCGAACAATAACCCATCCAAACTTCACATAATACTGTATATAAGAACCAAGAACAATACAGTCAGTACACAATACAATCGCCTCGAATCCTCTTCGTATCCATTCAATATATTAAATTCAAAAACTTCACTTAAGGTTAGTATCGTAGCAAATCCGGAGCACCTTTTAAGTCCAGGTATTGGGAAAACATTTGTCCTGTACATTAGTAACAATAATGTATGTAACCGAATAAACAAGGGAGATAAAACCCAAATGGGAATTTTACAACACTCATCACAAAATGACTCTTTGGAATGCACTGAACACCGCAGACTATGTAACCATAAAAACATATTCATGTGCTCTTGTCTCCTCTTGTCCACAATAGAATGGTATGCTGTCAGCTCTTCCTTACATTGGCTGCGCTGTTTTGGCTGTGCTGAGTGGTCAGCTTGCCGATTACCTGCGGGAAACCTGCCTCTACCCCACCGTCGTTGTCAGGAAGTCCTTCTCCATTGTTGGTATGAAATGACAATATCACTGCTGAATCATGGAGTCGTCACTATACAGGCTCTTGACTTCTGAATACACCGTGTCTACTACTCCTGAAGACGGTTATTGCGTTGTTTCTGCAGGTATGATCGGGCCGGCGGTGTTCCTGCTGGCAGCAGGATTTACAGGCTGTAACTACACCTTGGCTGTGACCTTCCTCACCATCTCCTCGGCTCTGGGCGGAGTGTCGGCCTCTGGCTTTAACATCAACCACCTTGACATTGCGCCTTCGTAAGAATTACCTAGTTCTCTTATCAAAATAACCTCTTACTGTAAACATAATAGTGAATTTCTGCTCATGATGCAAGAAAACCAAATAAATGTGTAATTTTTTGCCCTAAGTGTTTAAGGGTTTAGCGGGTTAATAACTACTCAGGACTTTCAACCATTAATGTACTTATGTTTGCAGGTATGCTGGTATTCTTCTGGGAATCACCAACACCTTTGCCACCATTCCTGGCATGGTGGGACCAGTCATAGCAAGAGAACTCACCAAACAAGTAAGAAACTCATGTACAATCACACTTTATTAGGTGGATTTGAGTCCTAAAATTTAACAGAGCAGTAACTGTTTTGTGTTTCAAAAGGTCGAGACTTAAGTCTAGATTTCATATAAACAATTACGACAACCTTAAACAGCTGCCCAGTTTCATGTCATGGTTTTTTAGTATGCTGCTGCTTACTGCTGCTATGTGTCCTGACCTCCAGTGTCTGGACTAAACAGATGGTATTTTTACTTGATGCTTCATTTCCTATCTAATTGGTTTAGTCAGTCCAGGATTAGCATGTTAACATTTGGCCACCAGGGGGCATCGACAGTCCTTTATGAAAAGCAACACAGTCATTGATGTAGGGCTGCACAATATATAGATATATATTTTTTTGTTAATCGTCATCGCAATATCAGCTGGCGCAATATATACATCGCAAAAGGTTGCAACATATCTCGAAAGACACTGAGATTTTTTTTTTTGTTAGTTGAAAGAAAATATCAGTAGAAAACGGCACTTTAAAATGTAACTGTCAATTCTTTTTTAGTGGTGCCTTTTATATTCAATTCGATGTTCAATTTTTTTCAATAAAAGAATGTTGGAAATGATTTCCTTTCATCTGTTTTAAATTCAACAAGAAATGTGTTAAATAAACAGTGTGCTCAGTTCTGCTGCTTTAAGTATACTGAAAGCAGCAGAACTGAGCACACTGTTTATTTACCTTTTAAGTAATATCGTTATCACGATATTCAACACGATATTTTCCTCATATCGTGCAGCCCTAGCTTGATGATAGCCAATATATTAACCTTGTTACTTGTTTTATTATACATTTCTCTGTAAAGAGGATAAGGACGCTATAGCGTAAAATGGGAAGACATGATTCCATGCAGTCACTGCTGTAGTACTACGCTGCTCTCTGAAAGAGCAGATTATAGATTTTGACATCAGGCCAAAGCCACACAGTTGAGAACAATCAGTTTATTAGTCAAATAATCAAACAGTCTTGTCATCCAGATCCTCAACAATGGCAACTAGGGGACAATAAGTCTATAACCCAATCAGCCAATCACATCACCTTTTAAATTATTAAAACTGTTAACCTAAACTCAATGAAATATTGAACAGAGTTGATTTAGCAAATTAACATTTTGCTTTTTGGACATTCCAAATATGACTTAATTTGAACACCGTTATAGTCAAATGTTTGTGATAATCGTCTGATTGTAATTTGTTTTCGGCAGTTAAACAGGTTTTCCTCTTTAAGATGAATTATTACCATTTTGTTATAAAAGAATGTTGACACTGTTGGAAAAAGACATTTAAAGGAATGTTGTGAATATATGTTCAAACCAAACTTTCAGGTTTTCTTTTGCTAAACCAGGTCGTAACAAAGACATTGTAAAATGTTGACCCTGTGCTGTCCTGTGCTGACTATGAGGGCAACAGTCATTTTAGTAAATAGGGTTAGCATGTGTAAATGTTTCACAGAATTCACCAGTGATTGAGTTAAATCACTAGTGACACACTAGTCCATTGAGGGCCAAAGCCTTATTTGTATTTTGATACTCATTATCAACTGTGCTGATTGTCCTTTAGAACACCATAGAAGAATGGCAGACTGTTTTCTACATCGCTGCTGCCATCAACCTGTTTGGAGCTGCGTTCTACACTCTGTTTGGTCGAGGAACGGTGCAGCCCTGGGCCGTCCACACATCCTTCTCTCATGGAGACTAAGGCAGAAGACGAGTGTCGGACTCTTCAATTTGATGATTCTGATTTGTCAGATAGACGGGTCACAATCACGGGCTTATACAACGGTAATCAGCGAGAGATGTGTTCCAGCTGTGCTAATGATTCTTGAAGCGCGGCTAACTAACAGTGAGTAACAGCCATACAGTAATAGCCTCAAGGATGTTCTTTACTGTGACTGTGGGTGTTGACACATAGTCACAACAATGAACAAAGAAGTTTGCAATTTAAGTAAAGTGAATATTTTTTGGAGGCAGTTATTATTTAGCAGAGCAAACAATCACATTATGCATCTCCAAGAAGTGACAGAGGAGGCTGTTATTTTGAAGAAAAGCACTCTTGTCACTAACTTAAAAAGGTAATGTAGCCAGTAAATTAGATAGCTACAGGTTATCTAGACCTTGTTGATTGTCAAACATTATGAACACCGTGGTAAATAAGCTATGAAAGACACATTTTACCAATGTTGTTCCTTTTTGGTGTTCCGGTTTGCCAGTTAACCAACTTGCTAGGCTCAATTGTTATATCTGCATCCAGACCACTTTGCTTTAAAATATTTTTTTTACCCAAGAACGCCACAGTAAACCCTTCAGAGATTTATTGCCATAGTAATCGTCTACGCTCTTAAGAAGGGTGTTTTCTTTCGCTTGTGTATGGAAAGTTTGGGATAACACAAAATATGCTACTTTGCGACCCATAACTAAGTGCCAATATGTGTTGTTTTTAGGTGTTGAAATGGTTTGCCCAAAAAATAGCATGTAACAAGGGACATGTCATCCCGAACTAGACGCACACATTCGATAACGTCTTCTTTGAGAGTGACTGCACAGCACGCACAAAAACTTGTTTGCCTTATAGTGAAGCCTCCTTAAAATTCTAACTTTGTCTTTGCAAATGGACCATTTTTTGTATTTACTTGTCATATGGTGCCGTTAAGAGATTTTATGTGCACAATATGTGTTGTCTTTTTTTAAGGATACAGTATGTCCACCAGGCACCTCTTCTTTTTGTTTGTTTATGTAGCGTATGGAAAGCACGGGTCGTTATATCTTTAAATCTGTAACACTAAGAAGATGTTAAGCTGTTGGTCCTCTTGGCACCTTTCTGATGAAGGGTAAGAAAAAATGCTTTAAAGAGGTTTCTGGTGGACCTTATTTTACTCACAGGATTTGCACTTTGTGTCAATTCTCAGGTATCTTATGTCTTACAAGGATCGAAAAGGATATTTGTTTACTTTTTACAGATTGATTGATCTACCACAACCGTCAACTGAATTAGATTAAATTAATTAATTAAAATGATTTCCAATAGCACAGTTTACAACTCAAAATATGGCTGGTCATAATTCTCTTATCAACTTTTCATCATTATGACCAGCTGATTAAATATAATTGTTCCCATAATGTTTGCACTGTATCAGGTCACCTGTAATACTGGGTATGGTATGTACCTTGCCCCTTTACATAGAGGGGCAAATCAGAATCAAGCCACAAGGAAAACATGTAGTCATGGTTTTAATTTATGTCAACAAGTAGCATCAGCATCCCAATTTAAGATGCAATGCCTTATTACATTAGCTTAAACAGGGTCAGACAATTCAGGACTGTAGACTCATTGTTCTCATAAAGGAATCATTTTGTTACTGCTCTTTATTATTTAATTTTAACAGTGTCTATATACAACGTATAAAGGGACCTTTGTATGTGTGTAAATGTATACACACTGTACTGAGTAGTCATTGTAAACTTTTAACCTGGAAACATTCCAGAAATGTATCATAAATCACTGTCATGTATTGTAAATACTTCATCATATACAGATATGCTCTAATCTGATATTGTGTTGGGTTATTATTTCATTATCTAACCACTGTTACTACTAACGTTATTGCTGTTCTAATTATTTAATTCTCTGATGAAAAGGTGCAAGAGAAGATCAAATTAACCAACATGTTGATAACCTCTTAAATTCATCTGGATTCCAATTACCTTAAATATGCAATCTAAAAACTACTCATTGGCATGGGGTACTTATCATGAAATCGTCTCTCATTGCAAATCAAACCAGCTATTAGGCTAACTGAAATAAAACCATGCCAGTCTCTAGGTATGGTGAAGGTATGTGATGATGGGGGGCTATTTTAATTCCAAAGGCCAAGGGAACTTTATCAGGATGCATAGTATCTTGGATCCATGAAATAACTGGCCTTTAAAAATAAAAATCTGCCTGCCTCTATGGGAATTTAACATAAGGGTGTACTTACTTATGCCTCCTGTGTTTTAAGGAAGAACATTTATTTATTTACGATACATTATTCATTCACAAAGAAAATTGGTGTCCCTTAAAGGTTGGATTTTTAATTAATTAAAAATCATTAATTTAATTAAGGCATTAAGATCAATTTACAAAAAGATGATTTTTTTTATTCCTCTTTTTAGTCGACTTTAGCATGGGTTCATAAACTTATGAGCACCACTGTATCCCTAAAAAGTGTATCATGATTAGAAATGTCATAACTACACTATGTTTACCTGGAGATTGCTCTCCCTCGTGATTTCGTGATAATTAGCAGACCCACGCACTGGAAAGAAGTTAAGAGAATGGGGGTTCTTTTTAATCCAACTAGGGAGCGTCTAGAAAGGTGAGAGCTGCATCTGCTGCGCGTGACAGACGCTGCTCGCTTCATTTGTTCACCACCTACACTATAGTAGCTCTCTAGTGACCCACTTCCACTGGGTATAATTCTGGATACTATTCTGCAGCTTGTAGTGCGATTTTATTCCTCTCGGATACTTTTTCCACAACGCTAACTAAGGCAGATACAACAGCAGCTGACAACAAAGAACACGAGTCGGTTAATTACATGTAGGCCTATCTACTTTTTGTTTATGTACGTAAAGTAATGTATGCGACGTCTATATTAATTCCCACACAGCCTTACCTAGTCAAAAATAGTGCTTCGCTTTAAGGTCACAACTCATTAATTACAAACTAAAGGTTACAAAGGCACAGAAGGAGAGCAAAGATAGAATTCACGTCGGTTGCCAAAATGTGTCACAGTTCTTGGGCTATGATGCGTCGGTAAATGTTTTCTGGACACGCTCACGGAATAGAGCATATTCAGACGGGTCGTGTCCGACAAATGGATGCTTTGGCGGTAGCCGTGTCCTATGATAAACTCGTTTGCGGTAACTTCTCCTGGTCCCTCGTTGTGATGATGTACAACAGCGGGTGCGCGCAATTACGCAACACCCCGCCTGCCCTGTGCGCTATAACCGGATCAGCGTCTCTCCTCAGCTTCTCCGGTCCTGCACCCAAACTAACACCGGCCAGCTCTCAGGTACGACACAGTAGCCTAGATGACATTATGCATTGAGAGGGATTTTGTTTATCGATGTTATCAGGAAAATAAATGAGCGTTTTCTGTAGCGGCTGAGACTCCAGGCAGTGTTTTGGGAATAGTGTTGTTGTTGTTATGATGCCGGAAAGAGGGCAGGCGCCTGGTACTTAGTACGCATCCAGCGTCAATGAGCGGGCAAATGATAGAACATGGCGTGAGGTTGACATTTCCGTTAAATATTCCAGACATAAAATTAATCGCAGTAGCTGTGCTGATTTGTACGTATTGTCCGCTGTTTTATAGATATATTTTAATAAATTAAAGCGCACTGCGGCAGCTGTCGTGACGTTATACAGTACACGAGAGAAGAGTTAAATACGCACATGTAAATATCTGTCCTGGCACTGAGTTTGTCTGGCCAAGACACCATGCTACAATTGGATTAAAGCCACTGGCCTGTATACCTGCTGCAAACTAGATTCAGATCAAAGAAATCCTCACAGGGCTTATTTAGAAGACGACTTTGTAGTGCATGTGTCAATTCTTGTAGTCAAGGTTATCACCATGACACTTCTACAGAGTTAACAACAGTGTTTACTCTCCTCTGCATTAACCTGTGTGCAGTGCACTGCAGTGTCTGAAAGAAATGGCTGCTACACTATCAGTGGATTTAGGACATGACAAAATGGTGGATTCAGGCTTGGAATGAGGCTGTAGTAAGTCTGTGAAAAGAGGTCAGTACTGTAAAACATCAGAGCCTTGTTTTTGATGTGTCTGTGCGCAGCAGAGCGGGGTAGCGAGGACAGGAGAGCAGGCTGGATGTGAAAGAGGAGAGCAGGCACTTGGATGGATGGATGAATAGAGAGTAGGAGGGGCACAGGGTTTTGTGACTTGGCGCAGTTCAGTGGCCATTGATACCATCCCTAATCTTCTGAGACACACTGTTTAAGAAGACATCTATTGCCAGTGAAGTGCCGTCATTGTCAGTAACCTGAGTTAAACATATCCAGGATCGATCAAACAGACGGTACAGTCAGCTAAGGGCTGATGAACTAAAGAAAATAGACTCCTAAGTTGTGCAGCATTTCAAATTCTTCCTGCGCCAGTCACCACAGGCATTATCACTCTACCAGTGTTTTTATCCCTCGTCCTGCAATGCATTTGCTCAATCTCCTGCTGTGTGAGCTTGCAAAGCCCATTCAATCTGACGGTGTTAAATTACCAGACCCTACAGCCTCTCTAACAGTACACAAACAATCATTTGTTTTCTTTTTGCTCACACAACACCTTAAAATATCTGTCAATCACAATAACTAGCACATGAAAGGTTTCCATTTCCTGCCCTGCGAACCACCTGCATACCGTACTAACTGTAATTTATTTAACACTGGTTTTAGCTGACAGACTCAGACCTCGTGACTTCAACCAGCTCCAGTTAACATGGGAAAGGAGAAACTCCACATCAACATTGTTGTGATCGGCCACGTGGATTCTGGCAAGTCCACCACCACGGGCCACCTCATCTACAAGTGCGGGGGCATCGACAAGAGAACCATTGAGAAGTTTGAAAAAGAAGCTGCTGAGGTGAGGAGATACAGGCCTCCTTGAATCAACTAACATCTTTTCTCAAGATCAGGACCCCAACCCCTCTGACCATGAGATAAAAGCCATACCGACTATGAACATATCACTATTTTTTTTCCCCCCAGATGGGGAAGGGGTCGTTCAAGTACGCCTGGGTGCTGGACAAGCTGAAGGCAGAAAGGGAGCGTGGCATTACCATCGACATCTCACTGTGGAAGTTTGAAACCAGCAAGTACTATGTGACCATCATCGATGCCCCGGGTCATAGGGACTTCATCAAGAACATGATCACTGGGACCTCCCAGGTCTGTAACATGAGGATGCTCACTCAGCCCTGTGTGTCACAGTTGTGGTGTCGTTTGTCAGCCTCTGTGCCTTTGAGAAAGAATAAACAGTGACTCTCATCTATAGTGACTTGTCCCTGAGTAAATAGCATTACAAGCAGCCACGTGTCATAATAAACAGCATCCAATATGTATCAACAAGTTCTTTTACTAGATTCCTGTTGAACAGTACAATTTCTTCATATTGTTGTCAACTTCAAGTCCTAAATTAATTAGTACAACGGCCAAAGCCACTGTAGTACTAACAGTCCTAATGTTTTATCTTCTGCATCTTCAGGCAGATTGTGCTGTGCTGATTGTGGCGGCTGGTGTAGGAGAGTTTGAAGCTGGTATTTCCAAGAATGGACAGACCCGTGAGCATGCCCTCCTGGCCTACACTCTGGGAGTAAAGCAGCTCATTGTGGGCATCAACAAGATGGACTCCACCGAGCCAAACTACAGCCAGAAGCGTTATGAGGAAATTGTGAAGGAAGTGAGCACCTACATCAAGAAGATTGGCTACAATCCAGACACCGTTGCATTTGTACCCATTTCAGGCTGGAATGGAGACAACATGCTTGAGCCAAGCCCCAATGTAAGTAGAACACAAATGATAGGAATACAAATGCTATAACAATTCCTTAGACACACGCAGCTTTGAATTTGATTGCTAATTTGCACGGCTGGTGCCAGGGATGGGACGCTGTAGCTCAAAGGCTAACCAGTTGCTGTGACTGCCGGTCCAATTCAAACAATCGGAGCAGCTAAACAGTCTGAGTAACCCTTTTCCCTTTTAAGTAGACATATAAGTGGCCCTTGTGTTAGGTATTTAAAGCAGCTCTATGTAACTATTGCTCAACAGCGACCACTGTGGCAGTAGCACAAGTATAGAAGAGCCATAATATCAGAAAACTGACTCAGTATGTCACTTACACAGCAATATGTAGCTTAGGTTTGCTAACATTAGCCACCATGTGCTACTGGTCAAAGCAGACCAAGTACGGCTGTAGCAGCAAAACCCCTGAGTGTATTTAATTGGGAAAGTGCTTTTTATTGCTTTTGAATTCCGCGCCTCACTCAAAAAAGAAAGATTGTGTTTTATTTAAAAAGTTATGTAGTCTAACTTTATTTACACAAATTGAGCCATTGGAGCTTTTTGGTCAACATTAATTACCTAAAAACAATGTACTCCAGCTAAAAAATGGCAATCTAATCAGTTGCTCTCTTCTACTATGACCATAAGCCTAAAACCTCTTAACTGACAGTAATTGTATAAAATGTATAATATAGTACATTATCTTCTTGTCTCTAGATGACATGGTTTAAGGGGTGGAAGATCAATAGGAAAGAAGGCAATGCATCAGGGACCACACTACTGGAGGCTCTGGATGCCATCCAGTCCCCCACCCGTCCAACAGACAAACCTCTACGTCTGCCCCTGCAGGATGTCTACAAGATAGGAGGCACGTAGCGCACTGATTAAGAAATGGATAAAATCTGAACTACAACAGGGGATAGTGTTATTGTGAAATAGACTCTCAAAACATGGCTCCTGGTCAGCTTTATTAATCAGAACAGTGTAGGTCTAAACTACATTAATGTTCCCTTTAAATGTCCTTTATTGAGTGTTCTTTGTGCTGAACTTCTTCTCAGGTATTGGAACAGTGCCTGTAGGCCGCGTGGAAACGGGCGTACTGAAGTCTGGCATGGTGGTGACCTTTGCCCCCGTCAATGTGACTACCGAGGTGAAGTCTGTGGAGATGCACCATGAGGCGCTGACTGAGGCCCTACCTGGCGACAACGTGGGCTTTAACGTCAAGAATGTGTCGGTCAAGGACATTCGCCGCGGCAATGTGGCTGGCGATAGCAAGAACGACCCACCGCAGGAAGCTGCCAACTTCACTGCTCAGGTAGACATTACAAAGGATCTATTTCTAGAAATGAAACATGATTCAAATCAGCTCTTTCTTTAGCCTATAACTATTTATAGTCTTGAGGAATATTTGATATCAAATCTATCTTTATCTTCGAAATCCCACGTTAGCCACAACAACAGTTGGAAAGTCAAGCTGCAAGTTTGTCTAAATTTCTACCACAAAACCCACTTAGACTGACATTGAGCGAAGGTGTCAAAATAAGACAATCGCAGCAACAATCCGAACAAGCCAACAGTCGAATCTTTGCAGTGAACTTCTTTGACAGGAAGGAAATAATCTTTTGTTAATAGGGCAATCACATTATCTCTTTGGTTTGTAGGTGATCATCCTTAATCACCCAGGCCAGATCAGTGCTGGTTATGCTCCTGTCCTGGACTGTCACACTGCTCACATCGCCTGCAAGTTTGCAGAGCTTAAGGAGAAGATTGATCGCCGCTCTGGCAAGAAGCTGGAGGACAACCCTAAAACCCTCAAGTCTGGAGATGCTGCCATTGTGGATATGGTTCCTGGAAAGCCAATGTGTGTTGAGAGCTTCTCCGAGTACCCTCCACTTGGTAAGTTCAAGTGTAGAGGTTTTGTTGAATTTCACCAGCTTCCCAACACCCATCAATCATTTGATTCTTTCACCCATCAAAGGCTTTGTGACTCCACTGTAAGTCATACGAGATGAAACCATGACCTAAAATATCCAGCTCTACTCCTCTTTACCTTGCAGGTCGTTTTGCTGTGCGTGACATGCGCCAGACTGTGGCCGTCGGCGTAATTAAGGCCGTGGAAAAGAAGGTCTCTACCACTGGTAAAGTTACTAAGTCCGCCCAGAAGGCCCAGAAGAACAAATGAATGTTGTGCTACTCTGCCGACCCCAAGGTCTCCCAGGGCAGGACATCGGTCATCCAACTCAATCCGACAATTGGCTGCTTCAACCTAATAATCAAAGACTGGTTAATCATCACAATGCATCGCAAAAGCATTCGAAGGAAAGAACAACATTTAGATCTTACGTCCTTGAGGCAGCACTCCTGACTTCATTTCAAGTGGTTAGATTACCATTACGTACTATGTCATATCAAACAGATAGTTTTAAATGTGCACTGTTGATTTGGTTTAAGACAATATTTTTCTGTTTTCAATGAACAATTAGAGGTATTGAAATGTATCACCGCTCTAGCTCTCTGAAGTGCAGGCACTGGTCTCTTTACATGGTATATGTTGTGCTTGTCTTACTTTTAGTGTTTGCAACTACATGGTGCTCTGTAGGAGCCTATACAAGATGATAAAACTACGTTCTTCCGAGTAGTAGTTAGTGATTTGTTGTGTTTAAGCTATAAAAAGCACTTAAAACAAATGGTCCAAATTTGTCCTTCCCGAGGGACTCTGAGTAGACCACCTGTTGATTCTTAAAGCACTTTGATTGGCGTTTTGCTAACTTTGCACTTCCACTGGAAAAGCTTAAATTGGCATAAGCTACTTTAACTTACTGTAAGATGGCATGAGCCTCTTTGTTACATTAAACATGTTTCAACCAAAATGTTGAGCTGTGGTCATTAGTCATTTTTTCTGGGTGTGCCGCAGAGAAGTACAGGGCAACAGAAGGCTTTAACTTTCCCAACTTGATTTACTGTAATCTTAAATAAAACCAGTCTGACAGAAATCAGAGCATTCTTACAATACATACTCGTGTCCACAAGATGGAGGTATTGGTATAGGAATAAAAAAAGGATGAAATTAATGAATTGTAAGACTATTACACAATCACGTTTACCAGAAAAACTACAGGGGCGTGCTAAGAGGTGTGTTCTCCTACACTTCCCGGAAAATCTTCTGAGTGTAACTACCAGAGCAGTGTCATTCCTCTCATTGCATCACCATGACTGGTAGAGGGAGACCGCGCAAAGCAAAGAGTCCAGACACAAAGTGTGCCACAGGTAAAACTAGACCTGAGGAATTGAAACCAGTATCTCTGCCCAAAAGTCCAGGGAAAGGCTTTGCAGAAGAGAAGCAGAAACGCACCACAAAGGAACAGAAACCAAAGGCGCCGAAAAAGGCAGTCCACTTTGAGGAGAAGCCATGTGTACAGAGCACCTGTAAAGACAAGACCACAAAACCATTCACAGAGAAGACCAACAAGCAGCAAAGTACACCTACAGAAATAACAAAGGCTCCTGTACAAGGCACAAAAGCCTGTGCTAACAGGGCTGAAACAACAGAACAATCTTCAGAAAAGATAACGAAGACACCAAAGGATACTACAAAGGACTCTCTGAAGCCCACAAAAGCAAAAAAATGTGGTGGGAAGGCCAAATCGGCAGAAGAAAATTCAGAGGAGGTGACGAAGGTGCAGCCAGATGCACCAAAGGAAACCACAACGGCTTCTATAAAGACAACCAAAGCAAAAACATGCGCCCGCAAAGCCAAATCACCAGGAAAAATCACAGAGACAACCACGGAAATGCTGCCAGAGACACCAAAGGACACCACAAAGGTTTGTGTACCACAAGAAAGGTGTGAAGTAAACTCATTCCTCAACAAAACTCTGGAAAATCTGAAGATTAAAAGGGACAAAAAATCAGATGCAGCAAAAGTCATCAATACAATAGTAAAAACTATAAGTATGCATTTGAAACAGAACACCCAATGCTTTAACAAAGTAGAAGAACTACGCACTGGAAGTTACTATGAACATCTAAAGGTGAGTAAAGTCTGAGTTCTCTCAAACAAACACTGGGTTCCATATTTTTTGAGGAGAGGGGTTAGTGGTCAGTGTGTGTGCATAGCACTTTGATTAAAATAAATGTACTCACATTTGGAACGGTACAATTATGTCATTGTATATTTCGTGGTGCATTAAACGGTGATGTTTTTATCTATACAGATTTCTAATCCTGATGAATTCGACATCATGCTGGCCATTCCTGTTGAGCGAGTGAAGGTTAATCCATTCGGAGATGTTGGAGCCTATTACAGTGTGGAATTAAAACGTGACAAGAGCCCTTTGCATAAATTTCAAGAGACCAACACTTTATCCGCCAGTAAAATGCTTGAGGAGTTCAGGGACGAAGTGAAGAAATGTGTCAAGCAATTCCCAGGTGAGTACCAAAATTAGCACTTTTTAATTGTTGGGTTGGTCAAATGCAGTATGGGAATCAGTCACTGTGGCAGGCAGAAACAAAATGCCCTCCTTATGTTCAGACTACATCCCACACTATACACAACATGCAATTTTGTCTTGGGTTATAGATGGGAATACAGTGGGGCAAAAAAGTATTTAGTCAGCCACCAATTGTGCAAGTTCTCCCACTTAAAAAGATAAAAAAAAAATCCAGAAAATCACATTGTAGGATTTT
Source organism: Sander vitreus (assembly GCF_031162955.1). NCBI lineage: Eukaryota > Metazoa > Chordata > Actinopteri > Perciformes > Percidae > Sander > Sander vitreus. The sequence goes on from NC_135871.1 coordinate 24,402,826, forward strand.
TAATGAATTTATTTGCAAATTATGGTGGAAAATAAGTATTTGGTCAATAACAAAAGTTCATCTCAATACTTTGTTATATACCCTTTGTTGGCAATGACAGAGGTCAAACGTTTTCTGTAAGTCTTCACAAGGTTTTCACACACTGTTGCTGGTATTTTGGCCCATTCCTCCATGCAGATCTCCTCTAGAGCAGTGATGTTTTGGGGATGTCGCTGGGCAACACAGACTTTCAACTCCCTCCAAAGATTTTCTATGGGGTTGAGATCTGGAGACTGGCTAGGCCACTCCAGGACCTTGAAATGCTTCTTACAAAGCCACTCCTTCGTTGCCCGGGCGGTGTGTTTGGGATCATTGTCATGCTGAAAGACCCAGCCACGTTTCATCTTCAATGCCCTTGCTGATGGAAGGAGGTTTTCACTCAAAATCTCACGATACATGGCCCCATTCATTCTTTCCTTTACACGGATCAGTCGTCCTGGTCCCTTTGCAGAAAAACAGCCCCAAAGCATGCTGCTTCACAGTAGGTATGGTGTTCTTTGGATGCAACTCAGCTTTCTTTCCCCTCCAAACACGACGAGTTGAGTTTTTACCAAAAAGTTCTATTTTGGTTTCATCTGACCGTATGACATTCTCCCAATCCTCTTCTGGATCATCCAAATGCTCTCTAGCAAACTCCAGACGGGCCTGGACATGTACTGGCTTAAGCAGGGGGACACGTCTGGCACTGCAGGATTTGAGTCCCTGGCGGCGTAGTGTGTTACTGATGGTAGCCTTTGTTACTTTGGTCCCAGCTCTCTGCAGGTCATTCACTAGGTCCCCCCTGTGTGGTTCTGAGATTTTTGCTCTTGTGATCATTTTGACCCCACGGGGTGAGATCTTACGTGGAGCCCCGGATCGAGGGAGATTATTAGTGGTCTTGTATGTCTTCCATTTTCTTATAATTGTTCACACAGTTGATTTCTTCACACCAAGCTGCTTACCTATTGCAGATTCAGTCTTCCCAGCCTGGTGCAGGTCTACAATTTTGTTTCTGGTGTCCTTTGACAGCTCTTTGGTCTTGGCCATAGTGGAGTTTGGAGTGTGACTGTTTGAGTTTGTGGACAGGTGACTTTTATACTGATAACAAGTTCAAACAGGTGCCATTAATACAGGTAATGAGTGGAGGACAGAGGAGCCTCTTAAAGAAGAAGTTAAAGGTCTGTGAGAGCCAGAAATCTTGCTTGTTTGTAGGTGACCAAATACTTATTTTCCCGAGGACTTTGCAAATAAATTCATTAAAAATCCTACAATGTGATTTTCTGGATTTTTTTTCTCATTTTGTCTCTCATAGTTGAAGTGTACCTATGATGAAAATTACAGGCCTCTCTCATCTTTTTAAGTGGGAGAACTTGCACAATTGGTGGCTGACTAAATACTTTTTTGCCCCACTGTATATGTAAATGTTTAATAAAAAAGATCCAGAGAAAGAAATCGTAAAGAAAACGTCTGATTTGGTAAGATTGTATGGTAACACTTTATTTGAAGGTATCTACATAAGAGTGACATGACTGTCATGAACACATGATACTGTCATGACAGTCATGACACATAAACCCTAACTCTAACCCTAACCATAAAAACCGAATGACACTTACTAAAAGCAGTGTTGTCATGAACGTTTGACTTGTTTATAATGTTTATGACAGTGTCATGTCAGTCTTACGTAGATACCCTTAAGTAAAGTGTAACCGATTGTATACAGTTTATAATAAATACATTGGCATTTCCTATTTTTTCCTTTCAGAATGGAAGGTGACAACAAAGAAAAAAGGCTGCCCTGCAGTGACCCTAATCACAACAGTACAATCAATCACCATTTCACTGGATGTTGTTCTCAGTATCATGGTTAAATCAAGCTGGCCACCTTTCACCAATGAAGGCATTAAAATAGATGGCTGGCTGGGAGCTAAAGTAAAGCAGGAATACAAGCGAAAGCCATATTATCTAGTACCAAAATACGAAGGCAGGGGTAATGTGGAACATGACGGGGTCCTTGCCAAGGGTAAGTCTAACTCTTAACTTAGCCTAAATCTCAACGTGCACACCATTCTGGGGGTTTCATGTAAACCGTTTCATGGATTAAGACTAGAAAAAAGGGAAGCATCAAGTTCCCTTGCCCCTTGACTATTTTGAGTAACACTTTACTTGAATGTATCGACATAAGAGTGACATGACACTGTCATGACACATGAACCCTAACCCTAACTCTAACCCTAACCAATGACAGTTTCATGTCACTCTTATGTAGATACCTTCAAGTAAAGTGTAACCCTATTTTGTCTTCTATGACATGTAGATACTTGGCGTGTTTCATTCTCTCATGTTGAGAAGGCCATACTGAAGAATCACGGCTCGGAGAAGACATGCTGTGAGAAAGCCGGAGAACGATGCTGCAGGTTAGATTTTAATTAACTTATTCCTGAAGTGAAAGTATAACGCTGTATAGACTTGGATACAAGAGTATCTAAGTCCATACAGCTTATTTCCGTCACATTGAAAATAGATATAAAGTTAAATAAAAAATGTCTCTATGTATGTTTGGAAATAATGACCATCATATAATTATTGTCCTCAGCTAATAATTCATAACAAGTATATTCCTTTCTCTTTACATACAGGAAGGAGTGTTTGAAGCTCCTAAAGCACCTTCTCAATCTGCTGAAGGAAAAGGACTCCTCATTTGACAAGTTCTGCTCCTACCACGCCAAGACCACATTCTTACATGCTTGCTGCTCTAGAACTAAAGACAGTGACTGGAGAGGCTCAAACCTGAGCCACTGTTTTCAGCTGCTTCTGAATGACTTTATAGCCCATCTTGAAGCTGGTGTACTCAACAATTTCTTTATCCCAACTCAGAACCTGCTCTCCGGTCACAACCAGTCGAAGTGCAAAAGTCTGGCTCATCGTATCAGGGAGGAATGTGAAAATGGATTTCCTATTTTTAAGTGACAGCTTCACACTCTTTGTGTTGTGAGTCTATGGACGACTTGGTGGGCTAGTAAGCCTTGGTTTACAAGAACCTTTGGGTACGCTACTTTGGTTTAGCGCTATGTGTTAAATCCAGTTTTGGTAGATGGAATTTTGTAAAGGCAGAACATCTTCAACTATGTTTTGTCTAGATGCAGCAGCAGAACATTTTGATGTGTACTTTGGGTCAAGGGTTAAATTCTAATTTTCTGCTGACCATACTCCTCACTGGTCGGTTACACGCTTTCCTGGTCTCCGCAATCATTTTGAGGAGGGTACTGTTTTATATATTGTGTCCTATTGTTTTTCATTAAATGTCATGTAACTATATACTTTAGCTCTGGCATGTAGTAGTTTCAAATCATTAAATTTCTCCTCTGAATCCAAGGTTGCTGGGTGTAAGATTGGATCAAGGGTGCAAGATTGGATCAAGTCTAAACTGTCCTGTCAAAATAAAGGCCTAAATATTCCAAAAATATAATCTTTAAAAAAAAAAGTAGGGAAATGTTAATTCTTTCTCTACATTTAATATTGTATTGTCCTTTTGTATTGTAAAGGTATGTTTTGTGTTGCGGATATAAAAATGGAACAATGTGTTTATTCTGTATCTCTGTCTCTTGTTCCAGCAGACATCCACCCTAAATCGTTGTTTTGGTTTTGCACCTTTAACACCTTCACAGCACACTTGACACACATCCACGCATGGCTTTCATTACCGACTTTGTTAATCTACACACTCCATTGTTGGATTTGTGTTAACTGTAATTCAATAAATTGTTGGTTTTAAGTAACGAGAGATATTAGAGTCGGAGAGTCCGTCCTTGTCGCATTCCCTGAGCCCGTTTGTAACGATAGTGTGTCATAAAAATGCCACAAAAAAACCCAATATATTTAAAAAAAGTCATAATATAGTAATTCATGAAAAAGTCAAAAAAGTCATAGTATAGTGTCATTAAAATGTAATCAGAAAAGTCCTAGTATAGTATGTCATAAAAATCTCATAAAAAAAGTCAGTCTTGTCAAAAAAGTCATAGTATTGTATGTCATAAAAAATGCGTCAAAGTCATAGTATGTCATAAAACTCAAATTAATATAGTGTTCAGAAAAATGTCAAAAAGTCATAGTATAGTATGTCATTAAAAACTCATAAAAGACATAACAGTATGTTATAGAAATCTCGTAAAAAAAGTCATAGTTTGGTATGTCATTAAAAAAAGTATGGTATGGCATTACAAAAGTTAAGTCATATAGTACGTCACAAAAATGTCAAAAAAGTCATAGTATAGTATGTCATTAAAATTTCATTAAAAAGTCATAGTATAGTATGTAAATTGAAAAAGTAAAAGACATAATATAGTATGTTATAAAAATGTCAAAAAAATCATAGTATAGTATGTCATAAAAATGTCAAAGTCTATAGTATATTATGTCACAAAAATGTCAAAAAAAGGTCATAGTATGTCATAAAAATGTCAAAAAAGTTCAACTTTCATAAAATGTCAAAAATGTCATAGTATAGTATGTCATTAAAGTGTCATCAAAAAGTTATAGTATAGTATGTCGTAGTATAGTATGTCATAAAAATGTAATCAGAAAAGTCATAGTATAGTATGTCATAGTATAGTTTGTCATTAAAATGTAATCAGAAAAGTCATAGTATAGTATGTCATAAAAATCTCATAAAAAAAGTCAGTCTTGTCAAAAAAGTCATAGTATTGTATGTCATAAAAAAATGCATCAAAGTCATAGTATGTCATAAAACTCAAATTAATATAGTGTCCAGAAAAATGTCAAAAAGTCATAGTATAGTATGTCATTAAAAACTCATAAAAGACATAACAGTATGTTATAGAAATCTCGTAAAAAAAGTCATAGTTTGGTATGTCATTAAAAAAAGTATGGTATGTCATTACAAAAGTTAAGTCATATAGTACGTCACAAAAATGTCAAAAAAGTCATAGTATAGTATGTCATTAAAAAGTCATAGTATAGTATGTAAATTGAAAAAGTAAGACATAATATAGTATGTTATAAAAATGTCAAAAAAATCATAGTATAGTATGTCATAAAAATGTCAAAGTCTATAGTATATTATGTCACAAAAATGTCAAAAAAAGGTCATAGTATGTCATAAAAATGTCAAAAAAGTTATAGTATAGTACATCATAAAAATGTCAAAAAAGTTCAACTTTCATAAAATGTCAAAAATGTCATAGTATAGTATGTCATTAAAGTGTCATCAAAAAGTTATAGTATAGTATGTCGTAGTATAGTATGTCATAAAAATGTAATCAGAAAAGTCATAGTATAGTATGTCATAGTATAGTATGTCATTAAAATGTAATCAGAAAAGTCATAGTATAGTGTCATTAAAATGTAATCAGAAAAGTCATAGTATAGTATGTCATTAAAATGTAATCAGAAAAGTCATAGTATAGTATGCCGTAGTATAGTATGTCATTAAAATGTCGTCAAAAAAGTCAGTCTTGTCAAGTGTCAAAAAATGCGTCAAAGTCATAGTAGGTCATAAAAATCTAATTCAGAAAAATGTCCAAAAAAGTCATAGTACAGGTACATGTGCTGTAACACACACACACACACCTCTCGGCTCTGCTGTGTATGTGTGGGTGCGCGTGTAGCGCGGGCATCGCTGTTCAGAACCCCCACTATCTTCCAAAATGTAACGCTTGCATCCAAATGAATTGTGCTTGACGCTGCATGTCTGGTCAAAAGTCATAGTATGTCATTAAAATTTCATTAAAAAGTCATAGTAAAAAGTGTCATTAAAATTTCATTAAAAAGTCATAGTAAAAAGTGTCATAAAGTCCAAAAAGTCATAGTATAGTACGTCATTCTAATTTTTATTAAAAAGGTCACAGTAAATTCATAGTATGTCATAAAAATCTCATAAAAGTCACAGCACAGTATGTCATAAAAAACTCGTCAAATAAATGTTTTCAAAAAAAAGTCATAGTATATCATAAAATATTGTCAAAAACTCGTATATAAACTCGACAAAAAAAGAAACGGCCCTTTTTCAGGACACTGTATTTTAAAGATACTTCTGTAAAAATCTAAATAACTTTAGAGATCTTCATTGTAAAGGGTTTAAACAATGTTTTCCATGCTTGTTCAATGAGCCATAAACAATTAATGAACATGCACCTGTTGATCAGTCTAAAAGACAATAACAGCTTGCAGGCAGTAGGCAATTAAGGTCACAGTTAAAAGAAAATTAGGAAAGAGAACTTTCTACTGACTGAAAAACACCAAAAGAAAGATGCCCAGGATCCCTGCTAATCTGCGTGAACGTGCCTTAGGCATGATGCGAGGAGGCATGAGGACAGCAAATTCCATTCCAGGTAAACTTTTACCATAATTGTGGTTATAAATGGTGCAAAGCAGATTACTGTATCATATGGTGAAAATGTGCCAACTAAAGTTACAAAGCCAATAAAATACACTGGGTGTCACATCTCTTCAAATGGAGAATTTATTATATGGATTTATTTCTGCCCAAATCCACAAATTACATAAACAAAATATTCAGTGTGATACTAAACACTGCTATGGTTGGTGAGTTACAGACAGCAGAAAACAACATTGTAACAAACAAACTAAATTGTGCATTTTAAACAGTTTTAAAAACAGGAGCACAACATAATGAGGTGGAACTGCCTCACTGATTATGGATGATAATCCAGCAAAACATAAACAAATAAATAACTCAAAGAAAAAGAAATCAAACATACATTCAAAAGAAATTACAACATGCAGATTCAGATCTTGTTTTGCCTTGCTGAGAAAAAAAAAAAAAAAAAGCACAGGAAAATCTAAATTAGTCCTAAATTATTATTCAATCAGAATACCTACTTTTCGTTCCATTAATACTTCAATATACGAGTCCTTTTGTAGACCTGTGTAGAAAACCTTGTGGTATGTGTGGACTTAGACAATCAAGCATTTAGAATCCCCAGTTTTGGCTTCGATCCCTGCCTACTCTCCCTCCACCATCTCTCTTTCCCCATCCTCCACCACCTCCTCCCCTTCCACCTCCCCCTCCTCTTGGATTGCACAGCTCCTTTTCCCTCTTGTGCTTCTCGTATCTCTCTGCCATAAGCACCAGCTCCTCAGGGACCTCCTGCAACAGGATTCACAAAGATTACATGCATTTTACTAGGGTTTGCTGGTGATTTTATTAAATCTATAAAAACTAAGAAAACATGCTTCTGGGGCTGGATCTGAATATCTGTTCAATGGGTAGGTATTCGATTTTCAATCTTTTTAAACACTATGATGGTAAAAAAAAAAACTGAACTGCCCAGGAGTTTGTGTTACAACAGGTGACTGTGTCCTGCAACAACAAAGCAGTCTCTTTTCTTTCTCTCTTTCTCCGTGAAATGAAGCTGCCTTCAAGTGCGGTCGAAAACCGTTTCCCCTGCTGCTGCTGCTGCTGCCACCACCGAAGCTTCGAATATTCGCTATTGGAAAGCACTGAAGCTCAAAAAAATGGTATTCGTTACAGCTCTACATGCTTCCTACTTGATAACACTTTCCAGCTCAGCTTTGAGGTTGCAAATACAACTTGGGAACAAAGCATTCTTTTCTGATTTAGTGACTTAGTGCCATAAAGAGTGGGGAACAATATTTTCTTTTTAATAAAAAACTAAATCAAAAGATTTTCATCAAACAAGTCCAAGTCTGTAATAATGCTGCCAATGGAGTGAACCCCACTATAGCCTTCTATGGCTTATTTGTTAATACAAAATCATCAGTCTGCAGTGAAATACCAGTAGAAGGTAAACATAAAATGTGTTGTCCAAATGAAATGTGTGTGCCCTAACCTGTCCCGCTCGCTCCAGGATGGGAATCAGCTCAGCGGCCATCCTCCAGTCTTGTCTCGTTACCAGGGTAACAGCAGCACCTAAGCGTCTGGTACATAAATGCATCAACGTCACAACCTAACCCAAGAACAGCCAGACAGAGTAAAGTGATCTGTAAACAGAGACACGCTTACCCTGCTCGGCCAGTTCGGCCCACGCGATGGACGTACTCCTCTATGTTACGTGGGAAGTCATAATTAAAGACATGCGTTATGTCAATGACATCCAACCCTCGAGATGCTAAATCTGTAGCAACCAGGATACGAACTCGGCCTGGAAAAATAAACAGTTGTTCTCTAATCAATTAATCCTTTAATTATTTGAGCCTTTACTTATGACAGCTCATTGGCTTCAGGATAAGATCCCCAGCTTAACACCAAAATGTAAGTTTCAGTCTCTTCTGCCTTCCTGAGGTAGGGAAAGCCTATTTTTAAAACCACACTTTCCATTCGGTTACGTACTATCTTTAAAGTCTTTGAGGGCCTCTTCACGGTCATACTGCTCACGGTCACCATGGAGACTTTGCACAGCCAGGCCCTGCAGACACATGTCACTGGACAGGTCATCACACCTGAGATTGCATGCAAATTAGAGACAAAAACAGACACACATGGAATTGTTAGTAAAAGGTGCTAAGCGCTGCCAATGTCGACGTATGGTTAACTCTGGTATTTACCAGCAACTGTGGGTGGCAGCCGAAAACACAATTTACTCCCTTTAAATGTCCCCTTGGTTAGTGACCGATTCCCCACTCACACAAGCTTCTTGCCAACAAAGATGAGGACTTTATCAGTGGGCAGCATGTTTCTGAGGAAATCAAACACGTAGGACTTTTTCTCGTCTTCATGGACGATCAGCACGGTTTGCTGCACTGTGTTAACAGCCTAAAACCCAGAGAAGCACAGGAAGCATGACACCATGGATTCCACACAGACAGCATCTGAAATTCACTTTCTAAAAGCCATTCAACTTAAGTAAGTAATCAGGTGGGACAAAGTAGGAGATTAGAACACAGAGACATCCAAGTACCCAGTAAACACACCGAATAAATGATTGACTGTATTCACTTCCACGTACCGCCAAGTCTAGGGTGCCCACATATACCATCATGGGATTCTTTAGATAAGATTTGGCCAATCGTCTCACGCCGGTAGGCCAGGTGGCACTGAAACATGGGAGTTAAAGATGGATAAAGGAAGTTCATTTGCAATTCTATACTGCACATCCTACAACATTTCAAAGTAAATCTCCAAAGCACTTCTGTAAAGAACAGTGTCAAAAGTAAGTACACAAATGCGGGGGTTCATTTTGCTTTTAAAAAGTTACATTTTTATGGTATGATCTTCCTTTTCTTTTGTGAAAATGGAGATCAATTATACATAGTTGTGATACAGCATATATACATTTTCTCTTATGACAATCGTTTTTTTTTACTTGGTGAAACAAACATAATCCCAGACTCCATTAATATACCAGGGCTCTAGAGTGCGACCAATTCAGCGTTAACGGCGACGTGAGGAACAATTTGGGTGCACCTAAATTTTGTGTTGGTGCACCTAAATAAAAAAAGTTAGGCGCACCAGTGCAACCGAGGCAAAAAGTTAGTCTGGAGCCCTGTAGCCCTGTATACGCAATGTAACACACTCTCCAAACTGTGGAAGAAACATGACAACACTGGATGGTCTTAATGCTCAAGGTGAGCAATGTAAATGCTTCCAAGAGGGGGCTGCATCTGTACTTGTGCCCTAATGTCCTGTCCATTACTGTTTAAAGTGCTTCATGTGACTTGACTTGTATTGTACCTGGTCATGACAGTCTGTCGGTCTGGGCGAATGTCCAGGAGAATCTTCATAATCTGGGGTTCAAAGCCCATATCTAGCATACGGTCAGCCTCGTCCAGCACCTTTGCCCAATGATCAGAGAAGTTATTAAGAGCAACCCATCTGTATTCTCTCACACAACTTTAAAAGATAAAAAAAAAAAACACATACAGATACAAAACAAAAAGCACAAACTTTTGCTACATTGGTTTGAGCTAACACCTAAGACATGAAGAATTTCACAAATAGACTTGAGGCACTGAGATGCACAGAGACAAACAACTGACCAAGTAGGTGATGGAGCGAAGATTAATGAGCTCATTCATCTGTAGATCATTTAGTCGGCCTGGTGTAGCGATCACTATGTCCACGCCCCCCCTCACCAGGTTGATCTGGGCTCTCCTATCCCCTCCGCCATATATACAGACACTGAGAGAAGGTAAAGAAGGAACAGTGATGGTCATGTCGCCTCTACATCGCAAATAACTATTGATTCTAAGCTCATCCTTAATGACGTATGATGCTATAAGACTGCTGGACCTTTTGTAGCCCTTGTAGCTGTACTTTTTGCACTCGGTTTCAATCTGCAGGGCCAGCTCTCTGGTGGGAGTCAGCACCAACATGCCTGGACCACCCCGCTCAGCTCTAGGCCTATCAAGAAAGGAAGGACAAAAACACAGAAAGAGTTTGACATAATTATCAAAGTTGCAACCATCTGAAACAAATGAAAATAAACAGTACTTTTACTGTTTTTGAAAAATAACTGATGCCTTAAGAAAAATTGCTCACAAAGGCTGTCCATCCATGTGAATAAACCCTGGAAGCAGATAGGCAAGGGTTTTGCCTGTTCCTGTCTGAGCAATGGCTATCAGGTCCTCTCCGCTCAGTAACACTGGCCACGCCTGAGACTGGTGAAGAAACAACCGAAAATACCATTGTACATTCATACAAAACGATTGAAAACACACACACACACACACACACACGACACTAATCAAGTAACTACTTTACAAATATACTGCATTAAAAGTTAATATGCAATACAAAATGTAAGACATGTAAAAACAAAATTCACTAATTATCAAAAGCTATCTACAGATAGCATTAAACGCCCCCAGACCTCACTGGAGGACCTGAGGCCCACGTAAACAGTCTCACAAAATCCGGTGGAAAAACAGGATGTGTGAGTAGAGATGCAGGGTGGATGACGGTAGAGGGTGTGGCAGTACACCAGCTTCACAGCTACCACAGGATTCAGCATGTTCAGCCTGTTTAATATACTGTCATTGCATTACACAAAACTGACTGTAGAACTATTTGAATGCACAGGCCAGTGAAGGCAGTACATTCCATCAGACCAAGCCTTTTACTGTAAAATGAAAGTGGAATCTGAGAGGACGATGATGACGTTTCATTTCCCCTTGCAGCACACCCATGATTTTATGTTTCATAAAAAAACTTTACCAAAGTGAGGAAAGAGTTGGAAAGATAGAAAACTTACTGTAAATAAAAATTAAAAACTCTGTAGTTAAAATGCTCACTAACTACTACTTCAGACAAAAGCACTCCGTCTTAATGTAGCACCCATTTTTACATCTCTGTTGCAGCCACAATTTAATGATTAAAGTAGATAAATGAAAAGGTTTCTCAGAATTACATATAAATAACTAAAAAAAAAAAAACTAAAAAAAAAACGTACGTCTGCGTGCTAAAGTAGCAAGTTCAGCAAGTTGGGAACAATTTTTATTGTGCATTCAATGTTATATTATTCCCTTGGGCAATAGGGATAATATACCTTCTATGGTGGCTTCCCCTTACTGTGAATACAGTGGAAACACTGAATAATTATTCTAAGCAAAGATTCGGTTCAAGAGAATATGAACAGAAGAGGTAATTTATCTACAAAATTTTTTTCCCCCTCAGTTATCATCAACATAATGTTATCCAAGCTTTCCTTTCATTTCTGCTTTTTGGGGAGACTACAACCATAGATTATTTTAACAAAAGGCTCCATATTTCCTGTCAAGGCAGCCATTTACTGGTATTTCCAAATATGGATCTTGGTAAATCACGGGGATTACCCATGGAAACAGACAGTGAACAAGACACGTCACTACAGCTGCATTTGTGCAATTTCTAACCAAATTTCATTAGCATACCACACGGAAAAAGAAAATTCCAAAATAAGGTGCCCATTTAGTAATTAAAACTATGTGCATTTTACAGGGCAGATGGCAATTTTTATCTGGTTGTATACTTACTTTTACACAGTAATTGACCCATATAATTGTTGGATTTGAAAGTATAATTAGTGATACATTACAAAATACATTTTCCCAGGGGCCAGGCTTATACCTGGATGGGGGTTGGCTTGAGAAAGCCAACTTGTTCAATATTTTCCATGATCTCTGGATATAGTTCGAAGGCCTCCAGAAAGGTGCGACAAGGATTGGGAATAAGACGCTTCTCCCCCTCCTCCTTCAGGTCGTCCACAAAGATATCATTATTCTCCTTCCTGTGGAAAAGATATAACACAAACAAGAATAACAGTGGTTGATACCAAACCGCACTACCATCCTAGACCAATACGCAATGCGTTTTGCCTAAGTTTTTGTACTTTGTTTACAAGTTGAACATGGAATATTCTTCCAATTTCAAAATCAAAGCCCTCAAGTAACACTAAATAATTTAAATAAACAACCAGAGACACACAGCTAACAGAGTTTAATAACTTGTGTCCTGAGAACCTACAGATCAGGGCTTGATGCAACTGTGGCCTTTTAGTCCTGCACAACCAGACAACTGTCAATCCTTTGTTGTCAACTACTTTTCGTGTATTGCCCAGCAATTCTCTCTCTCTCTCTCTCTCCCTTAATATGAGGCCCTAAAGACTGAGAACCTCTGACTAATTTCAAGTCAACAGGCTTGCAAGTGTCTACATCACACATGTGCATACAGTTTACTTTAAGTATTACAGCTGGACCTGCTCAGATAACACACGAAGAGGTGGATAAATGGCGCCACCTATTTGTCTGAGGCTGTAATGGAAAACAATGCAGATAACGCAAACTTAAGTGTTAGTTGAAGAAATCCAGCAAAAAAAAAAAAAAAAAAAAAAGAAAAGGGAGATTTGAGGTTTGCAAGCCTGTTCGTAACACCTTCAGTTCTTGCTTTTGACTTTGCCTCTACTCATAACATTTCTTTATATATTTTTTGAAATATTACTGCATTGTATAACATTGTGGACACCCCTATTTACACCCTCAGGGAAGATGATGTGATACACAGGCAGAATTACCTCCATTCCTTGACTTCCTCTGCTGTGAGCATGGATACACTCTCTGCCTCAGTGTAAAACTTCTTCTTTAAGGGTGGGAGGTCTGAAGAAAGATGAAACTATTACAAACACTTTTAAGTCAGGAATGAGGCCCACTTATTTTTGCAAATGAAATGCTGGAGTCATATCACAAGGATAAACTAATCATCATAAGCTGGTAAAAACCAACAGGGCAAAGGAAAACATATACATAAAACAGTTTTGTTTGGACTTTGTGCCAAATCAATGAAAAATATATCACTTTACAAATACTTGTGGACTGCAGTGTATGTAGAGTAGCGACTATGAGCCCTCACCCTTCCACTTGAGCTCTGCATACTTGTCCTTGTTCTCCCGGATGGTGTTCCAGTCTATGGATACAGGGGGCGGGGCAGCATCTGCAGCGTCTAATTCTGCAGCAGACCAGACAGAGCTATCCCTTCCTCCTCCACCACCACCTCTCCCTCTGTGGTCTCCTCCACCACCTCTCCATCTGTAGCCTCCTCCATCATCTGCTCCACCATAGTCTCCCCCTCTACCAGGACCTTGGAAACAGATCAGTATCAGTCAGGAACTCAGGTTCCTTCCGTTGTTTTCGCCCAGTGTTTGCAGTTTTTCTCCTCCTCTGTGCATTCATGAGGTACATTCATTAGGCTCCGGGATAAGCACACATTTTTCACTCAAGTTGAAACTTTTTCGTCTCGACAGTTGTGGGTTTTTTTCCCCACCCTTCCTCAACTGTGATTGAACGGCTAGGTGAAACTCCCGGGGACCAGAAAAAACTCCAAACGTGCATCGCTCATTGCAGAATAGGCACCCAGCGCCTCGTCATGACGCTGGTGTTTGGAGCATAGTGTAAATATGTACAGCACCCAGTGCAAAGCATTACAGAAAATAGGCTGCCCTTAGACCAAATGCTGTGGTGGACACCACGCTACCAGGTAGAGTGCACTCAGTGCATTGTGGCCGATTTAGATATTATCTAGAGCAGTGTTTCTCAAATGGGGGTACGTGTACCCCTAGGGGTACTTTGGAGGACTGCAGGGGGTACGTGAGATATTTAACAAAATGTTTCAGGGTTCATACGTTTTGAAAAAAAGCTGGAAAAGTTATGGAATTTAAAAAAAAAAAAAGAAAAAATGCAAATTCTAGGCCTGGAAAGGTTTTGGAAACATAAAAATACCCAGAAAGTTTTGGAAAAGTCATGGAATCTTTTTTTTTTTTTTTTTAACACAGCATAATAATATGTGATTTAATAAATGTATTTCACGTCGTCGTAACCTCAACGTTCTCTTCGGGGCGCGATATTACAACTCCCACTATGAACCACATAAATTGTCATTAATTCTATTGTTAAACATCTGAGGGTAAACTTTAACACAGATTTTTATTCTTATTGTATAATGTCGACTGACATTTTCAGGAATACATAGTCATGGAAATTTGCCAAAAAGTCATGGAAAAGTCATGGAAAAGTCATGAAAAAGTCATGGAAAAGTATTGGTTAAAATGCGTATGACCCTGATGTTCAATAGTTACAAGGCTGTTGTCCAGAACATTGTTTCTCTTTATGTAGACTTTTTTTTCCCTACCAAAAATGTGTCGCCTTCTTTGGACCTATTCTTGCCTTCCTTCCTTCTACTGTCCTACTTTTTACAACAAAAAAGTTACAACAATTTCTCGCTTTTTTCAATAACTTTGAAAAAAGCGAGAAATTGTTGTTGTAGTTGAAAAAGGAGCCTCATAAGAATGACATTTCTGAGCCTTCTTAGTGTTTTAAAAATAGCTATTTTGAGGCTAGCATAAAAGTGCCCCTAGCACTCCCATTCAAAAGGCCATTTGACCGAAAAACGAAAATACGGTAAATCTTAAAAGTGGCTATTCCGTCCTAAATATGCTTTTAAACGAAAGTTTGACTCGGGTACATTCACAGAAAGACCCTAGGTTGCATTTTGGCGAGAGTTACGCTTTAACACACAACTGCCAGGAATCCTTTAAGATCAAGACCAACATTTTCTAGAAAAATGACTTTGTACCATTTCGAAATCGAGAGTTGCCATCTGCTACCAGTTCTTCAATCATCTCCTTGGCCTTCTGCTGGGCAGCAGAGGACCCAAAGAGGACCACCTCTGCTTCATGGTCCCCATTGTTTATCTAAAAAAAAACAAAAAAAAACAGCAGAGTTACAAACAGGGAAGAAAACAAATATCCTTTACATGGGCTGCGTCACAGGTTTCCCCAACATCCCCGGTTCCTTCGCTTCCTTTCGTCTTAGTCCGTCCCACCGAGGAAGAATAGTTCATGCAAAGAGCAACATTCACAATATTTAGCAAAGGATACAGAGCAATAGCACAACAATCTTGCCAAATTCTGAAGATGATTTACAGCTTGATCTACATTTCAGGTAATCTACTAAATCTACAATCCATTTCCAGTTTACATTGTCTGGAATTGGTCCTGATCCCCTATGGTTTGAAATTAAGCTGTCTTGGTTCTTGTCAGTCCTGATGAATAAAATGACATGCAATTGTTGATTTTACAATTACATCTGGTAATCTGACTTCACGTCATTTACAATCACAGCCAAATGTTGGTTAACTTAGACGAACAGAAATGCCCAATCTCATTTATTTGTTCCTTTTTCAGACCCAAGGAAGAACATATGTCGTCAAAGCACCGTCAGTCATGTCTACGCTGCCCTTCAAGTGTACACTAATGTTGGCCACACCAGTAACCTATTGATGGATGCGCTATAAAGTCACAAGGTTGAAACTAACAGTCAACTTGCCTTGATCCTTGTACCGGTGCTCTCCTCAAGTTCACGAATTTTGGCTCCTCCGCGACCTTTAACAGAATTAAAATGTATTTAGAGTCTGGGCAAAATCTCTAGCTAACATTACATCGCTAGTTAACGTTACAGCAATGGAACATATTAGCTCCATTGTTATAACGGTTTATGAAAATTGGTAGAATGGGGATTAACTTTACACTATCATGTCGACCTCATTTGTTAGCATAGCTAACGTTAATTTAGCTGACAGCTAAGTCAACCGGTATTTTGCTAAAACGTGTTACTTATAGCACCCTTTAAAGCTGAAACTAATGGTTTAGAAACCTACCTATTACCCTCCCAACGAAAGCATTTTCCACGGTGAAAGTCACAGGCTGGGAAGAGTCCGACTTTTCACCGTCAAAAGTTCGTCGTCCAGGGCGATCCGTGCTCCGGGGAAACGGACCGACTTCGCCTCTACCTCTCCGACTTTCGAACCCCTCGCTACGATCGGCTCTCCACTCTCTTGAGGCTGCAGACCTGGTTCCATTTCTTACACCGAAATTTACATTTTGGCCTTGACTGTTATACCGTGACAAATTCCATTCATTGGGAGTTGATTTTGTAGCAGGCTTCTGGATAGCAACGCCGCCCTCGCTGTACTCATCTTCCCAGTCAGACATTTTAAATTTGGCTCCACACGCCTGCCAGCTAGCTAGTTCACTAACCGCAATTAGCTAACTGTCAAGCTGTCAATCAAAAACTATGCCGCCTTCAAGTTTACTCTGTGAGTTTGGTACGTTGGGATATTGGAGAGATTTTTGATGAATATTGTATTAATAAATATGGAATGTAGCCTAATCAAAACATATTTTAAGTATAGCATTAAAAGGTGAAGAAATTTGCCAAATAAATATTTTTTTTTAAATACCGTACCCTTTATATCCATTATCCACAACCCCGAACTTGTTAAATCCTCATTCCGCAAAAGGCAACATGACCATGTGTCTTTTACTCTGCGATTTTATAAATCTTTATTGCTAAAAAAGACACACAAAAACAGAGCAGCTTAGTTAATTTGTACTTTATTAATGAATAATAAAATTATTTAGCATTTCTCATCCAGAAAACATAATGTGCACTTTAATAAATTAATTTCAAAGAAATAATAATGTTAACATCAAGCGTTAAGGCCCATTTGTGAAATAAATTACTGTTCAAGCAGTAGAGAAATGTTATTTTTAGCAATCAAAGCCATATAAAGTCTGTGGCTTAAGCGACATAATGTGAACTGGATTCCCAACCCAAAATGAGCAGTTTGACTTCAACTATACAGTATGCTATGGGCTATAGGCAAACAGGACCTTATAGCCATGTAAAGAAAAAATGAAGACTTTTCGTATACAAGAAAGGCACCCTTAAGCATTTTCCAGATTGCAAAAATAAGCATGTTTTATGAGGGGAATAATCCATAGGCTTTCCTTGTGTTCGATGTATTGCTTCAAAATAACTGTTAGTTTTGCTTGGCCTCTTTTCATATGTAGCAAACCTTAATCAATACCTACCAAACATTCTATTCCAATATTAGGGATTAAACTACCATGTCACATTTTCAGGCTTCCCAAACTCACACAAAACAACTGCTTTCAAGTTGATAATATATATCATCATCCCAAAACAACTTCTGAATGGGCTGTAGAATATTTCAAAATCAATCTACAAGTGTTTACAATTGACATTTGTTAGGAGATAATACTTGTTATATTTTACTACAAAATGTTAATTTGCTAAGTAATGCACTTACCATTCAAAACAAAGGGAATATAACTGAAAAACAATGATGAATAAAGGTTGTGATTAACACATTAAATACATTTTTAAGACTGCTGTGAACATGCAAAAACAAATCAAAATGGCTAACAAAAATTAAGATGGTTGACATAGTTTTGTGCTATCAAGTGTAGTTTTAGGACAGTGTCATTTAAGAGAAACTTGCAAAACACCAGTTTCCATAGACCTGTCAGTGAAAGCTTCTCAATCTGAATATGGACTAAATGTCCCAAAATATGAATGTGTACACTTGAGTAATTTTAAGCTTTATAATAATCCTAAATGGTAAAATATTGTAATTATGATTAATGTGGTGAGGAGGGAGCGCATGCACATTCAAAATCCTGGTAAATTATACTTTTCTTTGTAAAGAGGCCACACATAACTCACATTTTAATTTCAATCTCAGATGAGATGCTGACTTGTCTAATTAGTCTACTGCCTGTGAGTCTCAAGGTTCCTTGAGGAAATTCCTCTGGATAAGAGCACCGGCTGAGTGCTGAAGTACCGAAGTCACGGTATCAATTAGGATTTTGTATTGAGATTACAGGAGTACATTTTTATAATCTCACTCCCTCCCGCTCCTATTCTAGCATGTAAATATATCAAATATTTTGACACTGTAAGCAGCAGAATGGAGACATGGATCAAGTAACAACATGCATACTGGATCAACAACAGTGCATGTACAGTATATTGTTATCATGAGTTCTCATCTGAATCCAAGATAACCTTCTATGTTATAAAGGGAGTATGTGCATTGTGCATTTCTCCCTGTATCACCACACTGCACCTAGTTTTGCTCTGGACTGGTAGGAGGGAATATGTTCAGTCCAGCCTTTAATCCTCATTGATGCACACGATGCAACCAGCACCCAGTAAAAAAATAGGGTTTGTCCAAAAAAACTTGAAAAGACCTCAAAAGGTTTGTTCTAAAAATGTATCCTGATGTAGTAATTGGGTTATTTATATAACTACTCTCAAATTAGAATATAATATTCATATATGTGGATACTTTTTGTTAAAGATTTGGAGGAAACATTACTTTAACATGCAGGACAGCCAGGCCACTAGCGAGTGTGTGACTGCTCTTGCAACAGCTTAGACATGCAGCATCTCATGCTTGGCTGAGAAAGCCCATTTGATAAGCCTACAGCAATTCAGCATTCAGACCAACTAGTCCAGCACCTCATCTTGAGTGATTGCTGATAGGCCAGTTTCCCCCCAATAGGATTGGCTCATCCAAATTTACGGACAATTTGCTGACAAATGAAATTACAGTTTTTGCCGATTGCAATCACACTAAAAGTGAATGCTTAGACAAAAGCTTCAAAACCCCTAACTTTTGTAAATATGCATTAAACAAAGGCACCAAAAGTACAAACACGTTTTCGGCTTTGCACTTTGTTTGCAATTCTGCAACACACTTCTTGCAAAACACTACACACTGTTTCTTGCATTAGACACTTTGTTCAAGAATGAAAACTCTTGCAATCATTGGGAAATGCAAAACACCATCTGAAATTAGCAACACACCCACACACATGATCACCTTGTGTGCCGCCATTAGTCTGCAAGGAGTTATCCCTCATCATGCCATTTTAGGTCCCTACAATACTGCACACATAATCATATTTCTGGATGCACTATACAGGACGGACCACAGCAGCTGAGGATTCGTTGTCATCTGGGATATTGTTAGTTTCCACTGGCTGCTCTGGTCTGGGACTGGTTCACCAACAACAATGTTGAAACTTCACAGTTGTATACTTGGCCCCTTTCTCCCCATTTCTCAATCCGAAAGAGGAATTATTTTTAGCTTGGCGTTGGAAAGTGTATGAACGCCAACCACATGCCAACATGCTTCTCCTGCAAGCAATGGAAGAGGCATGCAGAGGAAGGCAGGATCCATTAACCATCCACCCCATCCTTTACAAAAGAAATGTTTACCATTGCACTGTAATTTTACTGCAATTATTTATTTTTTATTGTAAACAGTAACATATTGTACTGTAATTCTACTTTTCTTTGTGTTTTTTTGTTGTAAAAAAGAATAAACTGTATATATTTTTTTTCTGATGCCTTTCTTTTTTTACATTCATGGAAATGTAAGTAAATGTTCTGTACTGGAACTTTCACAGGAGCCTGTATAAGAAAAATAGGTATACAAAGTAAATTACCAAAGAGAGCAGTGTTTTGTATAAAGTACATCAGTGCGTTGTTGCTGCTTTGAAAGAGTAATTCAAGTGGTGCATGTGTGTATCACTTTGTTGCAAAAATGCCGTTTTCAAAAAGGATTGTTACATTTTGATTGCAGTTTCATCTTGACATAGAACTGAGATATTTATTTAGTGTTGTTTCTTATTTGGCTGTGGTGAAGAGTTTTGACACAATGAGCCAAATTCCACATGTGTAAGCAATCAGCAAAAACTGTAAGCAACCATAAAAACATTAACTACATTTCTTTGGTTGTAGAAAATGAAAAGAATTGGGACAATGGATTTGACCATTAACTCTTTTTTTTTTTTTTTTATAACTGAGCTATTCCTATCACACCAGGCTTCACACAGACTGTAATTCTCCTTTCATTAATATATTTTTGGAAACAGTTCATGCAGTGATATGTATGAAAGCATTTGACAGTGAATAAGGAGAGTGACTGAATCTCCTCTTCTTCCAAGAAAGTCTTTGAATGAAAAGTATTGTCTGAAAAACTAAAGTATTAGACAGTAATCTGTCAGTTACAGCTCACTTGGATGTATCTGTCTGTCTGCCTGCCTGCCTGCCTGTCTGCCTGTATGTGTATGTGTGTGTGTGTGTGTGTGTGTGTGTGTGTGTGTGTGTGTGTGTGTGTGTGTATGCGCGCATATGAAAGAAGTGGTTGACCTATAGCTTTCAGTGGCTTGTTTGAGGTTTAACTACACTCTTGGCTTTTGTAACTTGCATCTATTTTTGGCTGTGAGACAATCATACACTATTCCCTTCTGATTTGATTCACTCATTCAATGGTCAAGGTTGCCACAAGGCAGATGTCCTTTAATTTCTACAACAAACACTCCTGCTTGTTTCAGTGATGTGCCAAAACTACTTTGGTTTATGTTTAGGATCAGACAGAAGTTAAAATGTAAGACTGCTGGAAATGACATTGAAAAGAAAGTTAACATTACTCACAGTATATTTTTGTGGTGAACCAAATTATTTGACGTGCTTCTACACTTCGATGTCTAGTCTAGGCTCAGAAATCACAGGTAACATCCCTTTCTTGCTCTTAATTTTAATTTATCAACCTTTTTTATTAATATATGATCTTGTAAAAATCTAAATATCTAAGTATCTTTAGATAAAGACCAAAGCAAATTCTCTTAAATGAAGGTATCTTGTATTTGTGTATTGTTTGTATATTTTGTCTAATGTAAATATGCCCACTTTCATACATATTTTATACTTTTATTCTTAATAAAAGTAATTTTAGTACCCTATAAAAAGTATGTAACATAATGAATGAGTGGATATAATCATGTTAGACAAAATGTGAAACCTTGTATGTCCATATAGAAAACATTGATTGGATATTTCCAACACAATATATGTAGAGTGTAAAAATACTTTAAAAGTGGCTTCCCCAGCAATGGTTTGTACATACAGTATGCAAATGTGTGTGTGTGTGTGTGTGTGTGTGTGTGTGTGTGTGTGTGTGCGTGTGTGTGCGTGTGTGTAGTTATGCCAGCTGTACGTGTGGGGACTGACTGAGAAACTCGGGGTGAGGTGCAGCATCCTCCACAGTCTGTAAAAGGTCTGAGGGGCTGCTGTCAGGTCCCTGGGACAGTAAGTTGAAATGTTCTTCTGTTGGCTCTAGCTTGCACTCCCTAATGAAGAGTTCTGTTCCATCCCAGTTTCTAAGGTCACCGTAGGCATTGCCACGTTTGCTACCATTGCTGCTGCTGCTGTTGTTGAGTACGGAGGCGAGACCAGGGGCATGGTTGGTCGAAGGCTGGTTGAGATTGTTCACAGAGAGGGATTTTCCAAGACTGCCTTCCCAGTCTGAAGGCTTCTCTTCTGGGCTAGAAGAGAGCAGTAGCAGGGGATCAAGCTCCAGGCTCATGTGCCTCCTCCAAACCCCCTCAGGTTTCAAGCCAGTCTTCTCCCGCAGCTGCACCCTTCCCTGGGTAGGGCCTGCCTCACTGTCCCCTTCCTCATCAGCATCGACACTGGATCCAACAACAAAAGAGGGGCCCAGGCTCCCCTCATCCACCGGCACTCCATCTGTCATTTCATCTGGGACGGGATCAGCAGAGTATCGGAGGTGGGAGGGATGCATCATGGGGGGCAGCCGGAGGGTAAAACCCCCTGTTGAGGGAGGTGGTGGTGGGAGGTCAGGGAAGTGTGCTCTTTTGGAGTTACCATTGGGGGTGAGCAAGGTTGGGTAGGGGCTATCGGGAAGCAGCAGGGGTGATGGGGAGAGCGAGGCTGTTGACGGGGGATAGGATGGAGGTGCTGAGTCTGGGGGGCCGTCATCATCAGCGGGTGCCAGGATGAGCCGCAGGCCTCTAGGGTTGGCGCTAAGAGAACGACGTATGCCCCCATTGTTATTTCTTCCGCCTCCAGCCGGATCACCTCTCTGGGGGGAGGGTAAATCCCTGCCAATGATGGAGGTCTGGTAGTCAGAGTTGCGATGCTGGTGGTTGTCCAGCTCGAACAGGGGGAGGGAGGAGAGGGTGAGTGCTGTGGGGCCTTTGTGTAAGACTTGGCGGTAAACTTCAAGCAAAGAGTCCAATTTTGATTCAATGGAAGTTACCTGGGCACAGAGAAAAGCGTAAGAGAGTGAGAACATGGAGGGAGGCAGAAAGAGAGAGAGAGAGAGAGAGAGAGAGAGAGAGAGAGAGAGAGAATCTTGAAGAGCTGTTAAGCAATTTATGACTTTTATTGATCTCAATTTTCAACCAACAATTTTCCCGTAACATTGACAGATCTCTGGTGTTTTCAAAACAGATTTCAGACCACAAAGTGAGTTTTGAAAGCCAGAAATCTCCTGACAAAATAATTCCTGAGTCATTGGTATTGATCAAAAGCCCAAATCAGCTCCTTGCAGATCATCAACACTAAAGGGGAATACAATCTTGCAATTGCATTAGTAAAGGATAGTGCTGATGTCGTTTTTCCCATTTAGATATTTTTCTCAACTCACCTGTCTCTCCACCTTACACACACGTCCCAGCATGCTCATGCTCTCTAGAGAGTCTCCATCTGGGTGCAGTTTGTCCCTCATCTTCTTATCCACAGGAATCTGGCCTTTTCCCAGAATCTGATCCACCCTGATCCACACACAAACTGGTGTTAATATACTTGAAAAAATATTGATGTTGTAATGTAAGTAGACGCCCAAGCTTCATTTCAGGTTATCCCAAGTCAGGCAACAAACCTAAAGCAGCAGTAGGATGTTAAGATTAGAGTTAGTAGAACACACATCACACATAGCTTGGCTGTATCAGTGCCCTTATATGAAAACCCTGTATCTCCAAAATTGTCATTGTTTTTCTGGAATAAAGATAAACAGCATTTTCAGATTGGATTAAATGCAGTATGCAGCCTGCATGGGTTTCATGGGCTGTTTTTAACAAATGAAAACCCAAAAAATAAAATAATAATAATAATAATCACATTTTCACCAGTCATAGGAAAAGGGAATAAAAGCACAAGTCATTTATGAGAACTATATCTCAAAATTAGGTTAACAAATACAGTATGTTCAAAACAAAGATCATATTGTTGATGTTGGGTGAAAACCTGATATCACAAGATGACAATACAGTTTTGAGTTAAATGAATTCATCAGACCAAGTGTTCAGAAAATGCTCTCAGCCTACAGGATTACCCTTCCGCTTGAAAAATACCAATACTGAAGTTACAAGGTTTTTGCAGAACAATTTTGTGGGTGTAAGTCCATTACCAGCTATTTATTTCAATTTCAATTCCAAAAGGAATAAGGTAGACATATATATTTCATTATGTTTTACTTTAAGACATTTAAAATCCAAGCTAGATGCTAAATGCTGCATTCAAATTACCAGTGAATCTGCAGCCAGCTTCTGAATGTCAGCATTGATCAAATTACACAAGTTCTTTGACACTGTAATACTGTTGAATTAGTGGAGTTAATAAAGTCCGTACATCTCTAACATGCATTGATCTAGTAAAGGTCAGCACCCAGAAAATGCCACACATGATTTTGTTTTATCTACAACAAAAACACATGAATTGATTGGAAAACACTTTCAAACACTTACAACTGCACACAAGTTAGCAACATTCACAGGCACAAATGTTTCCCTATGGATGGGATCTAATGTTACAACAGGGATGATGTGTTTGGGCTGGTTTGTGTATAAACGTTAGTACACATTTGCAAACATTTATTTTATTAAAACCTCACCAAATGGCCAGAGTTAAATGCATTAGAATAATCATGTTTTAGGTCAACATTTGAATATGCTTTTTACTTTTAAAAACCCTTTTTGTGTGTCTGAATTGTCTAATGCAAACTCCAACCATCTGGTGTAGTAAGAAAGTCTGTTTGCATGTGACATTTCACAGTCAGTCAGACACTTTTCAGGACATCAAGGGAACTAATGGTCACCATAGGGGGAACTAATGGGATTCTAGTGTAGGTAAAACTTAAATGAATTTAAATAAAAGTAACCCTGAGCCAGGGAGCTTCTTCCTGTGGTTGCTGTAATAATAGTGCAGGGCAGGAGAAGACATGTTCCTTGATCGGCTACTCAGGCTGGGACCAGAGCCCGCTGCACTGGCCAGTCTGGAGACAGGAGAAATACTGGGTCAGATACATCTCGCTTTCTCTCTCTCTCTCTCTCTCTCTCTCTCTCTCTCTCTCTCTCTCTCTCTCTCTCTCTCTCTCTGGCTGTCTGTCTCTCAACACACACACTAAAGCACGAAGCACAGGTGGACAAATGAACAAATCCAGTCCTATACCAGCTGACATTGGCATGTAGATAAACACAGAAGATGAGAGGGAAATGTAGGCTAAAAATGTAGTTATCAAAGGCCAATATTGGTACTGACATTTTCTAGATGGGCATGCTCTGATTTTTTAATATTTTGAAATTTAATTATTTTCAGTTTGGCCATATTTGCAGTCTTAGTCCCACATTTGTATTCATGTCAATGCAGATAGGTTTATAAAACAGCATTTAGACTGTGATGTGTCAATAATAACCCACACAAAAGATAACTGAAAAAAGTATGTTTTTCATGTCATTATGTCTGGATTAACAAGACTCTTTTGATGAGGGAGGAACATACAGCAGTGGCAAACATGCCATAGCATGCACATAGCTTATCCACAGGTCAAAGGTTCCCCTCTAAGCCATGTTTAACAATGAATTTATACAAATTCAAAGAATCAGTTTTGCACTTCTGTTTGCTTGTCATGATGTTGGCCACAGTAAGGTTTACATTATTATTATTACGTTATTTCTATCATCCTCAGAGAGTAAACCTGTGATAATATAATATTACTAAGAAGACCAACATAATGGCGGTCTAGTAGCAATGCTAATGAGATACAGTAAATGTAGATTGCAGCACTCAGGTGGTCTGTGTGTACCTACAGCCAATAGACACACTTCTAGTCTTACTGACAACACTGGCATCGTCTAGCATCACTCAGCACAACAAAACACAAGATGATCAAAAGCTTAAAACAAACTTCCTTTTAAAAAACATGGTTTGTAAATGTGAAAGTCCCAATCCATAACTTCATCATAGCACCCCCTGCTGAAACAATATTTCCAGTTTTGCTTTAAATAAATTAAGTGATTATAGACTTATTATACAAGAACTGAAAGTGTTTATATTGAAGCTGCAAAAGGAAATAGGAACTAAAACAGCTGGATTTTGAAGGAATTATGATGAATCAGTTTCTTCATGTATCTAATATGATAAATGAAGTTGTATGACTTAAAATAAATTCTGGATTGGAGCTTTTACATGAGGACAAAATAGATGCATTGCTTCTCTAGGTAGCACTGAGTATCTTTTCTTATGTTTGTTAGCTGGCAAAATGTTCTAGTTGGATGAGGTCCTCAAGGAGCCCAAATCAGGATCATCAGTTTCCAGTGAGACAGAAATAAGTTATGTTAGTACTTAAAATATTATGTTACTTACTACTAATCAAATAAAAATGGTGTGATAAAGCACCACTTCCTTAGTTGAACAATGTGGTAAGAAAACATTTCCAATGCTTGTTTCTTAATGCATATCATTGAGGCCCAGATCACCACAGCTATTTTGTTTTTCTTTGTAAAACCTTGTCCATTATCTATTGCTTGAACTCCTTAATGACCTCTAAAGCCAGACGTGGGTCAAGCAGCCAATTTGGTAAATTGTTTTGTGCATGTACAATGTATGAAGGCTACTATCTCAGATTCAATAAACCTCACCTAACTTTGACTCAGAGTAAACTAAAAACAAACTGAATATTATTTAAACAGGACTGCATCTTAACACAATTAACAGAAATAAACCAAAGCTTCCGTGGCTATTTCCAACCTTTATGGGCTATTCAAGTGTAAGGACGCACTGCATTTTCACATGCATGAATGCATGCTGCTTGACCCAGGTGCAACATCCTCAAAGTTTTCGTTATGTTAGCGGGGAAGGAGTTGGCGAGCAGATAAGGACAGGGTAGGTCTAACCCCGGTGCAGACTGTTTCCTCCGGGCCTGGCTGTAATATAAATGCAGGGAGGGAGAGGATAAGGTCTTGACACGGCTGCTGAAAGGCCTTGGAGGGGGACCCACTACAGTGTCTAGTCTGGGAGAGAAAGGGGACACAGGTGTACATATACAGTACGTACACACAAACACACATTAGGTAGAAAAGACATAGTTGGAAGTTAGATCAAGGTTAAAGTTGGTTAATTGTATTTAAAAGAATTATCTGTAGAGTGATAACCTCTTTTATATGTATAGGACTAGTCGTAACTGCAGCAACATTGGCGGCAACATACAAGTCCTGGAATAAAAACTTTTATGAAGAACAATTAACAGATATCAATAAAAAATAGTAAACATGAAGATAAGAGCAAGTTCACGTTAAAAAAGGGTAAAAACATTGCCTAAATGTTTAGAGGATGATTTTTAGATGGACAGGTCACATTTTGTGATGTGAATGTATTGTATGTTGGGGTGTGTGTGTGTGTGTGTGTCTGTGTGTATGTGTGAGTCCTGACCTAGTCTGAAGGCTCTTGATGCGACAGAGCATGTCCAGGTGTCCTGCAGAGTACTGCTCTATGACATCCTTCACATCGTACGGACGCAATGTCTCCTTAAACTTCTTTTTTGCCACGTGGAACTTCATGATCCTACAGACACACAGACACACACACACACACACACACACACACACAGAGACAGACACACACACAGACAGACACACACACAGACACACACACACACACACACACACACACACACACACACGCAGGGGATGCTGAAGTTAGTAACAAAGTCAAAGGGGGCTTGAAAAATAATGATGTAATTACTACAAGGAACCACTAGATGGTAGCAGCAGCATTGGGACAATCCTTGTTACATATCGCTTGTTGATCTTTCTTTGGAGTGTTATAATGAAAACATGGTTGTCTTGTCAAATCCATAACAATCAAAATGAATGACTTTGAAACTTGAGCGTATTCTTCTATCTCCTTTATTTTGGTGAACAGAGCCACTGCTGAGCGGATAATATTGATACAGGTAAGGGGATCCATATACTTGGTGCATTTGGATTCCCCGGTGGCTCTGCTTTTCTCCAGTTGCCTGTTTTTCTCACAAATGGAACAAACGGTGACAGATGACCCTCTCTAATAACAGTCCTCACAGAGGAGGGGGTGTCCAACCATCAACCTGACACCCTGGGAAAGCCCTGGGCTCTGGCTGCCCGTGGAGGAGGCCGGGGTTGGGTGGTACGGGTGATCTGTGGTGATCTGTGTGTGTGTGTGTGTGTGTGTGTGTGTGTGTGTGTGTGTGTGTGTGTGTGTGTGTGTGTGTGTGTGTCTGAGTATAGAGAAACAGAAGTGCTGGTAATAGAGGGGGTTTGATGGTCTTCGATTCACTAGTACTAAGTAACTGCTTAGTAATTTCAGTTGTATGTCTGCAGACTTGAACTTAGATCTTTATTTATTAAATAAAGATCTTATTATTGCACCATCTCAGTTTCCTGATAATTTATTAATTCACGCTTGGTATCAGAAACCCCCCCCTACAGCAAGATAATGTCTTGGCATGAAATATCTTTCTAAACCTGCAAATATAACGGAATTTCAGAACAAGTGACGTAATGACTGATTGGATATTATCACCAAACTATCATTTTAAGATGGAACATTGTAACAAATTTGATTTGTGTCAAATGTGGATTATAAAAAGATTCCACTGGAAATTGTTACATAACTTGTACTATCTGTTAAAATTATAAAAACTGGGGCGCCTGGTCAGCTCACCTGGTAGAGCAGGGGTCTTCAACGTTTTTTAAACCAAAGACCCCTTAACTGAAAGAGAGACGGAGCAGGGACCCCCTACTACATATATTGTATAAAATTAAGTTGCATATTAAACTGGGCCTACAGTAACGTGTAGGGCGGCCTCAAGCCTTTATACATACATTTTTTTGCATAGAATACTAAGCTTTTAAAAAAGCCTTATAATTGTTGGCATGGTTTTGAATCCTTAGGATGAACTGTATCTGTGGATGGCTACCTTAGTGACTACCTTACCTATAGTCCTGTAAGCCTATCATCAGCGTGGATTTATATTTGCTAATAATATGTTGGATTCACTTTTTAATTTTAAAAAAAACTTCTGCACAAACCCCTGCAGTGACTTTGAGGACCCCCTAGGGGTCCCGGACGCCCTGTTGAAGATCCCTGTGGTAGAACATGCGCCTCATGTACAGAGGCTCAGTCCATGTCATTCTCCCTTTCATGCCCAAACTGTCCTATCAAATAAAGGCCTAAAATGCCAAAAAAAATATCTTAAAAAAAACAAACAGATAGATAAAAACTACAAATTCCAATATGGATAAAGTTGGATGTGACACACTGTGTTATACCCACCTAGCACTGTATACAACACAGGTTTATGTTTAGGTGTAGCTGGTAGAGCTATAGCTAGCTTAGAAAAATTAAGAAAATGTGATTGGAGTGAGTAATACAGGGGGAAACATTTTTGGTAAGATACAAAATATTACATTTGTATACAGACAGACTCAGAAGCTAATTACATTAATGGAGGAGGACACTGCAAATCATAATGACTTTGGCTTGGTCTTTTATCTTGCATTAGAATTTCAGACCTTTTATTTGTGATACAGTACTCTCCCGTCACCCAGTAATAACCATAAACAGCTTTATTGGTTAAATAATAATGTCATTTTAATATATATATATATTTTTTACCTTAAAAATGATTCTGAATTCTTAATAACATACAGAAAATGATCGCAACTACATCATATTTGAACCAGACGTGATTTTTCTCCCCAATCTAATTTTTTTTTAATGGAAATACTGCTTTATTGATGGTGAAAATGGACATTTTTACAATAAAAAAATGTGAAGAGGGTGAGAAGCAGCAGTGGAGTGAGAGAATCAGTTGGCGCCAGTTGGATAAACATTTGCTCACAGGGTGCCGGTACCAGTGTAAGAGATCAGGGTCTGCTGAAATGCACACACACACACACACACGCACACACACACACACACACACACACACACACACACACACACACACACACACACACACACACACACACACACACACACACACACACAAACAGCTTGAACCCCCTTCAGGCAAACTCTCAAACCCAGCAGTAGGTCTTACAGATAAAGAGGACAATATGGAGAACAAATAGAGAAATCAGTTTTAAAAAAGCTTTGCTTGAGGGAACCAAATATTGTGTGAACCCCTGCACTCATGGCTGAATGTATGTTTTTCCCATCCTACATGTATAGTGGAAGCAAGAAAGACGGGTCTGTGTTGTTGTGTTATGTTATCTGTTATTGTAGCACTGTGAGGGGATTCACAAGGAGAGAGGGTTTCACCTAAACACTGATGAAAATACAAAAATGTTTAGAATCTTCTTCAACAGTCATAATTTGTGATAAACTAACTTGTTTGGGTGTATCAAACCAGCTGCAAAACATGTATACAGTAGCTCATTGACTCTTTACATTATATAAATGCATCCTTCTGTTAGCTGGTAGTATTTTTTTTTTTTATAACCTGGATGGATTCATGTAGCCATACAAGTCCTGCACACTGAGAGATTCACGAACCTTTCCATCAATAGCTACAGATCATAAACAGCCTATAAAAAATACTTAGGCCAATAAATCAAAAGGAAACGCGATCGGACTTGAACAAGTCCTACAGAAAAGATTTCACAAAACGGTCAACAACTAGCCAATCACAAAAGGAGGAGGCAGTTTAGTGACATCACCACTTAACCGGTAACTGTTCCGTTCTGGTGGCTGTGGTTTCAGAATCAATAGACACAGGTGAGAAACTACCACCTTGTGATTGTATGCCTCCTCCAACCAGTCAAGTTGCAGTAAACTGTCATGTCTGCCCAGACTCATTTAATATATGTAGTGAAGACTTTGAAGCAATTTAATAAAAGTGTATTTTTTGGCAAGGCGAGGATGCTTCACACACAGCTTCGAGACGGCAGCACAGAAGATCTATACAACCACCACATCATAATCACTAAAGATTAGTGTGACCAATTCAGTATCTGTGTTTTTTTTGTGAGTTATGGCTTTGAATAATGGCCAGAAAGAAAAGTGTTTTTGCAGAACATTATGATGTTACAGTGAAGATGACCTTTGACCACCAAATTCTAATCAGTTCATCATTGAGTCCAAGTGGATGTTAGTCTGGCTATCACCAGATCAAGCTCAATCTTTTAAGATTGAACATTAGTCTGGGGAGTCTGCTCTGTATTTTCTACTGCACAAGAGGCGTGATCAACGGGCATACTTCAAATGACTCTGTACGCAATTGGATAGTCCTTCAACCAATCAGACCAACGATCTGGGTGATGCAGCAGCGACAGCGGCATCAACGGGTTGCTGCGCTTCGGTGGCCGCTATGTTGAATGTAAACAAGAAGCTGCTTGGTTGCTTCTCTATCGTCATCGTGTTAAACCCGCCAATAGTGCGCCCAGTGGATAAGCCTGTTTGTGATTGGTTCCCGCAAATTTGTAACGGAGGCAGAATAGATAAACGTACAGGTTTCCAGCCTGAGCTGCAGGGCGAAATCAAATCACCGACAGATCGGGCTGGGTTTACCCAATCTAAGTGGATGTGCCAAATTTGAAGAAATTCCCTCAAGGCAAACTGAGATACTGCGTTCATGAGAATGGGATGGATGGTTGTACGGACAAACCGAAAACATAATGCCTCCGGCTGTCGCTGGCGTGGAGGCATTAAAAAAAAAAAAAGAAGCCCTATGGGAGGAGTTGAGGAATTATGTGACTAATCAATTAGATGCCCTTTGTCAATAATCCACAAAATACATAGAAATAGATACCACAGTCAATCGGGAGAGCAGGAGGGCTTCAATGGCACTACTGGCCAACAGGAAACACTGTTGATTCCAACAAACCATCACACATTCCAGCATGGTTTCAGAATCAGATCATCAACATATAGCTATAGTTGGTTAACAGCCAAAAGAACAGCCAAACAGGACAAGAATCTGCAGCTTCATATTTCCCACATAAACAGGAGAGTGGGATCAATCTTCTCATGTGACTCTAAAGAAATAATATATTTTTCCAAAATGTTACTTTTTTTTTTTTTTTAAGAAGGCAACAAATTAAAGCAATAGCTGTGGAAAACTCAGGCATGACTAAGTTGCCTGTCAGGGATGATTTTTCATCACCTTTAGGGAATCAAAGTTATTTCAGTTTCTCACTTGATTGGATGCGCGTTTGAAAATGTGGTTGTTGATGTCTTTTTCATAGTCTCTTTACATCTACTTTACAGACTGAAACACAAGTCCTCAAACATTTGTAAGATTTTGGTGATTTAAAGATGCTAATGATAAGAGCATCAGCTAGAATGCCTGACATGTAAAGTGTAGCAGGACCTCACCTGACAGCTCTGATGACAGCCTTGAGGGGAGCCGATAGATCCTCCACTGTAACGTCGCAATGGCAGCCTCTCTCATCAAAGGAATCCTCCGTGGTCATGCCTGTGTCCACTGAGAGAGACAGACCGTCATTTCATCAATAAATCTAGCCCGGTGCAAAATTGTTTCCAGTCTTTAAATTCATAAAACGCTTTCTGCATAGTGTGTCTGGACAGGATTCTCCAAGTATGTTTCAAACTGATACTATTTTGGCTTTTAGGGGGTGAGAATGTATGCCCTGCTTGGTTGGGATATTTAGGAATGGGCAGGGTTTTGCCAGCTCAGTTATGTAAAGTAAGAGAAGAGAGTATATAGATCCTTAATACTGCCAATAATCAGGAGAGTAGGAGACACGGACAGAGAGACAGACACAGATAAAATGGTAAAAGAAAAGTAAAGGGGGAAAGAAATGGAAAGAGAGTGATAATGATATTGTGTAAGCACAGGTTATAAAATCAGTTCAAATAAATGATACATGGCAATAAGAGGAGACACAGAGGTGCTATTAACAGTCAGCAATTTCATCTTTTACTATAGGGTAGTTTCTGGGAAATGTGAGGAAAAACACTAGTGCACAACATACTGTAGACATAGATACTAATTTAGGTCACAATACATCCATGCTCCCTTCAAAGCGCACACAAATGAATTGAGATGTTAGGAAGTACATGAAAGTGTATAAGTCTGTTAAGATTTTCTCCAAAATGCAATATATCCACCTGGATAAAAAACAGAAATGCATAATATCTATAATCTTATATATCTAGGATATAGAGAGAATATACACTATAGACAGAAAATATCATTTTAAAAGAACCATACTGGTACATGTGTTATCTCATATTAAAAATAAATATGATATGATTGTTGTCTGACTTTAGGCTATTTGGTATTTTCTTGTTCAGGGGTTGACTGAGAATCTACCTATTTTCTCCACTACAGGGGTTTTGTGGTTGTATGTAAGCTCTGAGTGTAAACAAATATTGATCTAATGTTTTTTTTCTGAGGAGCTTTAATGTTGTTATTCTCTTATTCCCCACAGAATCTGTATGTGACAGTATCACATATAGATTCAGCTTGTTTCAGCTCTTCATTGAATGTATCTTTTATTTGTATGTGTATGTATAGTCTTTTTTATCATTTGATGCATCATTACATCATTGCCATGTGCATCATCTCATTAAGATTTGCCCCAAATTCAGCCAGACATACGGACATATGGTATCTTAGGAAACAGCATGTTTGTAATGGCATACTGTGCTAAAAAGGGTCATTTGTCAGATGTTGTGTTGGTTGGTTAGTTGCCATTAATAGTAAGATGGACAAACACACATAGTCCCACTCACCATCTGGGACAGCAGTGCGAGTCTGGCTCTTTAGCCTCAGTGACGGCCTAAACCGGGTCCGATCATTGAAGCTCCAGCTCTTCTGCACTTTGGCAGGGCTCCCACCCATCAGATCTGCGCCGCCCACCACCTCGTTGCCAGGGGAAGAGCGTTGGCGGTCGTTGATGGACGTCTGCCTGCTCTTCATGCTCTGACCACGGGGACTCGCCATCCGGACCCGCTCCTTAAAACTCAACTTCTGACTGCAGGGAGGGAGGAAAGAAAATAGAGGGAAACAAGGATGTGGAAAGAGAAATGGAGGGGAGAAAAACATTCAAAGACGCAAAGACAAATATTTGGGATGGGGTAGACAGAGGGAGCAAGAGGGATAGAAGAGTTGATCAAGTGATAGATGATGGGAAGACAAAAGGGAAAAATTAGGGAAAGGGAGTTTAGGATGGAGTTGATAGAGAAAGAGAGTGTGTGACAGAGGTCAGAGGTTGATAGAGAGACACAAGGAGAGAGAAAGAAAAAAGGGATGCTGTCAACACCTATTTCCCCTTAGAGAATAAGAAGAGTTCAGAGTGCAGACAGAGGGCAACATTCTTTCTTTCCCTTCAGACCAAACATCATCGATCCAACTAACATGCCCAAAACACCAGAACACAGCCAGGCTGCCCGCCAAGCCATCAAAACAAACCCTCAGTTGGATACTGAAGTGCTGCAATCCTCACCTGATCGGCTGATAATCTATTCATGTATTCACTTTTAAAAACAGAGCTAGTAAGATTTTTAAGGTGATATGTGAAGCATGGGAACATTAATACATTATCACCACATTCATTTTGAGACTATCTTAAACAAATGAGACCATTATTGAGAGAAGCCTCAAACAGCCTCAACATGATTTTCCATCTTTAGATATTTCTGGGAAATGTTGGACCGTTCTTCATGAGCAAAAACAGCTAAATATTTTAGAGATTATGAAGGCAAATCCCTTTCAGCATTTGAATCAATGTTTATTGGTAAATCTAAACAATTAAAGATCCAACCGGACGCAACAGTGTTTTATCAGAAATGTGGTGTTAATCTGAAAAACACAACCTTTGTTTTGGTCTCAATTATTCAATTTAGTTACACCATGGTGTAATATATTGATGGTCAAAATGCTATGTATAGTAACTTTAAAATACATTATACATTCTATTATATTACCATTAAAACCATACTATGAATCGTATTATCTTCCTCTATCACCTTATTTGTCAGTTGAAAAAAAAAAAAAAACATAACATCAGCCACTGAAAAGGAAAATGCATTTAACCACATAATGTTTAGAGCTTTGGTAACCTTACAGGGGTTGGTGGGAAGGCAGTAAACTATAATGTTGCTAAGGCGAATAGACGAGCATGCAATGCAGCAGACCAATGAGAGAGATGCAGGGTTCCAACACATTTTCAATGCCACAATTTCACATTTTTCCATATCTCAGTGTATCACCTGAAATTCAGTTTTTTGATCAGTTTGAATCACTTTAACAGAAGTTGCGTTTACTTGCATATTCCAAAACTTTTAAAGACTTTGGGATGTTTTTTTTAATTAATTTGCCATAATTTCTTTACAGCCCTAAAACAAAATGTGGAGATAGGTCAGGATATGTGAGACTATAATTTCCTTAACCTAGACCTGTGCTACATTTTCCTTACTTTCCCAGACTTCACATCACATGACAATGCATTCTCACCATGTTCAAGGCAAAATGATATATATATTATTGGTAAGCAATACAGTGGTAGTGGTAGTTTCCTGTTCTGAATCTGCTGTATTCTGTACCCTCATATTGAAACAACCACACATTCCTTTGTTAGATACAGTGTATAGAGCAGAATAGATCATTTATTGATACATTTATTTATTACAATTCTTTCCATCTCTTAAGCTAAAAATGACTGAAAAGAGAAGCGCAGCAGTAATGCAGTGAGCATGCAGTAAAATGAGGAAAAGCTACAAAACCCACATCCATAATATACTGAAAAGTGCATAACTACTGTATGTTGTTGGGGGATAATTTAAGGTCCTACTGAAATCACATTTTCTTTTTTCGTATGGATTTTTAATTCTAAAGTATGAAAGTATCATGGCAAGCTACATCCCATGATGTCTATCTTTTAAGTGATTTTAGAATAAAAGGGGCTTAACATGCAATTTGTTGATTGCGCCAAATGTTTACCTACAGTGAATTCAGATTCATTTTTTCATTTATCTAAAAAAAATACTTTTTTATTGTTATCTTTTAAAAACCATGTCTACTTTTACAATGTAAAGATTAGTTTTGGTGGAATTCCCCTTTAATTTGTAATACAGTACTTGTTTGCATTCGACAGGCAGCAGGCAGCTGTAGTCGTTCCAGACAGAGTCCTAAAAAAGGGACTCAGGTAAGAAGGAAGTTAAGTTTGTTTTCTTTGTTTTTCTTCATGCTATTAGTCAGTCATTCCCACAGGTTATTGGGGGCTAAGGGCAGGGCAGAGAGGATGCTGGGTAGTACCGTAGGTACCTCCTATATTTCCGAGTGTACCTTCTGAAGAGCCTCCCATTACTGAGACCCTTACTAGAAAGAAGTAGCATAAGACGGATGGAGGAGCGAATGGAAAGATAAAGGAGGAAGGAGATTAAAAGAGTTCAGCAGAGGAAGGAGAAGAGAAATTCTCTCCTGTCAATACTGATGCAGAGTAAATACACAGAGAATGGGCAGGGGACATATTCCAGAGAAGGATGGGAGTGGGTAAACAGGGATGTAATAGAAGGTAAACCCATCTTAACTCTCTCATTTTGGGATGACAAATATATTTATAGTGTAAATTTCATGACGCACAGTATATGAAAGTATAGTATAGTTTTAAAGTATTACTCTGTACATGTAAAACCTGGATTATTTTTCCCATCAAATTAGACCAAAGTTTCACCACATGCTTCAGTGAGAAACTATTCACATTTGCTTGCCTGGGTTTGGCTCTTCAATCATATAAGAAACACCAAATCAACTCCAAAATAATGTCCTTGCAACACAACTATTGTTCTGTGACATGTGGTCTAACTGACTATGCCTGCCTGTGTGCCTGCAGTGCTGCGTAAAGTAGTGCTCAACAAAAGTGTAACTAAACACTGTGACTAATCAGCACTCTTACAACTACAAACATAGCAGAAGAAGTCAGCTACAGGTTTGAACACACCCTTAAATGACAAGAAATTGTGTCCAGGTTGAAGGTAATCAGAGTTACACTTACTAATCATTTGAATGAACTGTACCAGGAGACACAAACACACACGCCCTGAAAGGCACACCTGCCTACACACATAAACTCCAGATTAAACCCCATTATACTTTATTTCATGTTGCCTCTCATTGCCAATATCCATACACTCAGCATGATGTCCGCGGTAGCACTTTGTGGTGCGCCTTATGTTTACTACTGCTGGTGTTTACAAGTCTGCTTAAACAAAAAACACTAGCTGTTTACCACGGCACCTACCGCCGCCGAGCATCCAAAAGTCTGTAAAACCACTAATAACACAGTATTGTGTGTTCTCTCTGTGGAGGGGAACATAAAAGTGCACATAATTACGATTTCACAAGTGTAAATTGGACTGCAACAAACGAAAAGTGTAATTAAACAGTCCTAAACAAAAGCATTTCGGAGGGATGAATGCTGCTGTGGATGCAACAAAGTCTAATTAAAAGTAGTTGTGTTTAAGGATGCACATTTGTGTGTGTGTGTGTGTGTGTGTGTGTGTGTGGCTGTCTTACGTTTAAATGCCTAAGAAGCTGCTGGCTCAATTTAAGACTCCCAAATGTTGCCAAAGTAGCGCTGCACTGTAAAAACTATACTAGCATAATTAAACTCACAAATCTCTCTCTGTCTTCTTCCCCTCTCTGAAATCCCCTATCTCCCCCACCCCTCTCCCTTTTTTTAACTTTGCTCTGTCTTTCCTAGACTTGTCTTTGATGATTATATAAATACCATCCCAATGGAAAAAGTGTGTCATGGTACAGACATGGTACAGACTCCTGTCTTTAAAGGCATGTGTGCATGCATACACGTGTGTGCGCACACACACACACACACACACACACACACACACACACACACACACATACACACTCTCTCAACAAAGCCAAAGAAGTCCATCACCCTTCCCTGCCTGAGAGTCAAGTGCAGAGAAGAAGGAGGAGAGACAAAAACAGAGATGGAGACGTAAAGAAAAAGTTGGAAAAGTGAGGTAAAAATATAAAAGAAAGAAAGGAGAAGAAAGCTGGAAAGGGCAGCACACTGTACCTTCCAAAAAGGTAATTTATAAGTAGCTCTTGTAGTATTTCAATTGCTGTATAGCTTCGGTCTACCTGTGTATGATGTAAAAACACATCTGTCTCTATCACTGTATCTCTTCCTGCCTCTCTTTCTCAAATCAACACAAACCAATAACTACTTCAGCAGAGCACATGAGATAATGTAGATAATGTGTTACTCAAATGGTAAATAAATATTGATCACATCAACCTTGTTATTGTGTAACTCTCCTCTGCACATTCTAATTATCCCTTTTATGTTGTATTTCATAGCATTGCAGTGTACCTTCTCTCACTTTAAATGTTTCCAACTTTTTCTTTTCTCCTCCTATTGTGGACATCATCTTCACTTTGCTAGGTCATACTGGTTAAAAAAAGAGTTTAACATCAATATAAGTCAAAACAATGCCACAACTTAGTATTTGTTCTATAGGGTAAATAAGGGTTCAGTCATTCACTAAATCAATCAATCGATAAACCAAGCGACTGACAAATAAATATGTCACAACCCTTTGATGTCCTCAATTGATTCACTAACCATTCACTATGATCCGGTGAATGTCAATAAACAAATAAATAAATTCACGATTTATTGACAATGAGACCTATGAAAGACCCAATCTGTAATCAAACAATGAATGAACTACAAAATAGACCAAACAAGTCCCCAAACCAGATAAGAGCAGAAATCACAGTTTCAAAGGTGTAATTACAAAACATTAGGCATATCATTTAATTATAATTGCATCATATGTTGAGTGCATGTGTTTGTGTTTTTGGAGGAATAAACTGAGAGTCATACAAACCTGTAAGTAGTCTCTCCTTGCTCTTTCCTTCAAGGGTTAGTGGGATAAAAAGGAGGAGACAAAGGGAGAGACATTAGTATTCCAGCAGATTAAAAAATAGCATTACACAGATGTTTTCACTAATGGATATATGACGCATGAAGCCAAAAGGAAAGAAAAACAAAGATACTTGGATTCAATGGGGTTAATTATTTACAATCACGTGCAAGCTATGGCCATGTACAGTAAGGCTACGCGTTAGCTGAAAGACAGACAAGGAAATCAAAAAGGTAAGGATCTACGTCTGGTGTGTATATATGTGTGCTTGTGAAGGCAGGAATGGCAATCTGCTTTATCAGTCACACGCCAAAACTGTAGGACAACACAAATGTTAGTAAGCAACTGAACTCATAAATGCCTAAACTGAGTTTTGTTAGGAACCTCCAAAAATTGTGTCTTAAATTTTTTTTAACTTGACCAAAGCTGAATCACTTTATGCCAGTGGTATATTAACAAAATAATGGAAGTTGTCCACTTTCTTTTGTTAATGTTTAATTTTCCTGCACATGTCTGGTTGTAAGAACCTGGCATGTTAGCGTTTTCAGCAATAAACATTTATATAACTTCCCCAATCTCCAAATTAATTAGGATTTTGTACTATTATTAACATAATACCTCAGTGACTTCCAATGAGCCATTCAGATGTTAATGCATTCAGCTGTCTGAATGTGAAAAGGGTATTAAAGACCATGCACGCTAGGCAAACCATTCATGTTTGGAAAAAAAAAGAAGGTTAATATAGGTATGTTTATGAAAGAATGATTGCAATGCTGCATAACAGTGAGTAATACGGTGGAAAAAGAGTTGAAGCTACACTGATGGCAAGGAGCAGATGGAGATGATAGAGAAGAGATGAGGAGAATGGCTGAGCAGCAGCGGCCATGTTTGTAAGTCTGTAAGTTGTTACCTACTTGGCGGGGCTGCAGGTATGCAACGCCTTCAAATGAGGCTTCCAGGTAGCAATGGAAACCGAGTTCTCATCAGCAGCATAACTACGCCAGACACACTACGTGCAGAGTCGACAGGATAAATAAAATAATGATAAATGAAACAATTAAGTGAGGGAGGAAAAAGGGGGCGGGGGAGGGAATGTATAAGTTGGGTAGGAAGTGAGAAAAGGAAGGTGAGGAGGGAAGAAAAAGAAAAAAAGCTGATTAGTTTTTGGGTAGTGTTGATGCATTGGGGCTGGGGGTTGTCGGAGGGAGCTGGGGGGGAGGGGGAGTGAAGGTGGTGGTGGGGATACATGCCTGAGGGGGGGGAGGGCGCTTTGGTAGAGGTGCCAGGTGGCTCTGAGGTAGGGACGAGCACCGTCAGTGGAGTACAGACGCCAAGCCGCCTGGGTGGGGGGGAGGGAGCACAGATGGACAGAACACACACACATTCAGATGTACACACCGACAGAGACACACAAACATGACACAGAAGGGCAACAGCACAAACATAGTGAGGAAAAAGAGAAATATGTGAACAACATGTAACATTCACAGGGCGTTTTAGGGGATGTAACCAGCTGGCAGCCATATTGGAGGTCCTCAGTATTGCCATGAAGAATGAAAACGACTTATTTTGACTTTAACTTTAAAAGGTTGTCTTGCTATTTGGATTACATTAAAATGTACAGCCATCTTAGGCAACATTTTAAAAGCCAGCCAGAACCTGTCACCTTGGGTGCCAGTAGCTCAGTTTGTAGGGAGTTGGGTTGGGAGCCAGAGGGTCACTGGTTCAAGTCCCTATACAAAGCAAAGTATGGTGGTGGACTGGTAGCTGGAGGGGCACCAGTTCACCTCCTTGGTACTGCCAAGGTGCTCTTGAGAAAGGCACTGAACCCACAACTGCTCAGGGTTGCCTGTCCATTGATTATTATTAATAAATTGAATTTGTATAGCGCTTTTCAACATCCTAATGCATGTATAGGTAATGAGCGTGTGTGTGTAATTCAGGCCTGTGTGTAATGTGTATTCTAACAACAGAGTGAAAACATTGTAATTTCCCTTGTGGGATAATAAATTATTATTAAATGGCTATTGGCAAGTTAAATAATGGCTGTGATGGATGGGTTAGATTTAGCAAACAGAATGTCTAAGTTTAACTGAGGTCAAGATGCTACTCTTGTGTTTTGAGGTCTTGGTTTTAGCTAACATAAACAGCTGGATTTTGTCAAAAGACGACAAACACAGTTCTGTGTATTGGTTGTTCGCATATATGGAATTGTTTGTCGGTACGATCCACATGTACAGTCCATGTGATCATACATTTTGGCCTGCATGGGACATGGACCCTCACATGCAGAACATAAAACTTAGGCTCAACAGCGACGTTTATTGGAAAACAAATGTACCTGATTCAGCAGCAATGGCCTATATCCACCACATTCATTTCTGAAGATTGTTTCCTTTTTATTTTAAATCATTATTAACTTGCAGCCAACTGAACCTCATCGATGGCGCCAGGTACCGTTACAAGATTTGTGATATGACTGGAAAGCCTTTATATAAACACTTTACACAGACAGGGTGGGACATTAACACCAGTCCCAAGCCAAATGCTGGTCAATGTGGCTGTTATGCTAGTCTAGAGACTGCTTTAAAGTAATTTGGAGATTCAATGTTGTTCTAAAAATACAGTAGCAAAATATTGTTGCAGCAGGTGAAATTTCGAATCGACCAGCTGCTGAGGCTTGAAGACAGTGCTAATATCCTGTACCGCATACAGACAGAGACACACACACACAACACACAGTGGTTTAAAGCAGGGAGAGCTGTGGGAGATGGGGGAGTGAAGTGACGGACAGAATGTCATCCACATATTTAACACATCAAAGCTGCTTCCAAGTTTCCTTTCACCTGTTGAGGAAAATGTTATGAGTTTGGCGGGACAACAGACAGCACCCAGGTGCTTGATACACAGCCAAAAAGACAGAAACAAGATCAACACACGCAGGATTAATTGCTCCCTTAGTTGGTTATTCAGGATCAATTGGGCTCCAACTGGTCTTTGTCAAGCATAGCAACTGATACGTATTTCTAAAAACATCTCACCGATTTCATACTGAGATCTGGGTGAGACAACCAGACAGGTTTGAACAAATCTCTGTATCATCTAAAACACTTATTTGGAAGTGAAACAAAAGTGAATGCACCCATAACGTCCTCATTAATAAGCCGCTGTTATAGTGCATCCATGTGTCCATCACTAAGGTAAGTACTGTACGTCTGAGAAATTGTGGCTTAATGAGGTTTAATGATGAATATACGTTGTGATTCTTCTCTTAAACAGACTATGTACAACTTTCAAATGATGGTACATACCCATGCAATTTCCATTTACTGTAATATCCCGTGATTAACAATATACAATCAGTGAAG
Source organism: Sander vitreus (assembly GCF_031162955.1). NCBI lineage: Eukaryota > Metazoa > Chordata > Actinopteri > Perciformes > Percidae > Sander > Sander vitreus. The sequence goes on from NC_135871.1 coordinate 24,444,540, forward strand.
TTTATGGTTTCCATTATTTACACCCTTTAGTGGCATTTTCATTGGTGCAGTTCAAGTGATATATTTACATGATCATATGATAGTTCTATGCTTTAATGTACAAGTTGATTGCCTGATTGCACCATTAAATAATTGACAGAATGAATTATGGGATATCGATGAAAGAAAAATGTAGCAATTGTATGTGTTGCCTTGTTAGCGTGCTGTGAAATATTCGGTCTAGAAACCCCTTCATTAAGACACGGATGTAATCTTTTACATAAAACAGTTTGGGTAACAATAGACCTTTTTAGCAGCAGACATTTTGACTTGTCATAGTAGGAAAGGAACATGTGTTACTAATAACATTAACGATCACTCCGTTCTATTCAAGTGTTCCAGTGAGATTGGCAGTAGCAATACCAAGATGCTTTTCCTACTGTGACAAGTCAAAATGTCTTCTGTGAAAAAGCGATATTTAGAGTTTTAGGGTTATTTGCCCTTCCAAATATGAAGTTTTGGTAGACATCAAGGAAGAAGCCAAGGCACTTTTCTTTTACGAAACATATATATAAAATGCCTTTAATGCATCCGGCACATTCTAAATAGAATAAGATAAACGTGATATAACGTGTTTCGGCATCCAGCTTTCTTCAGGAAGTTACAGGCACAGGAGGTGGAACAATTGAAAGCACCAGGTGCGAGCACATAAACAGGTGCAGCCATTCAGCAAACAAGGTCAACCCCTCTGCATCAGTGTTCACTCAGTCTATCACAAAAAATGCATGTTGTCAGCAGGGTGCATCATCCCCAAAGGCCATTAGGGTCATTTAGTTTGGACACAAACTAATATCATAGCAGGCACTTTACTAGATGAAAAGTTCAATTTAAAAAGTAGGTCAAGGTAGTTCATACAGTAAGACACACAGACACTCTTCAAAGATACACATTCAGACAAACATAGAGAACACACACACACACACACACACACACACACACACACACACACACACACACACACACACACACACACACACACACACACACACACACACACACACACACACCACATCAGGTATTTATTGTTCATTAAAAATTAATACAGCTGGTCTTGTCTATTACAATGAGTGATGACTTGGAGGAGCGTCTGCCAAGGGACTGATTGCCATGGAAACGGCTCATAAATCCCAGCAGTGTGTGTTGCTGTTGGACCTGAGAGACGACATCGTTCCTTGCACAATGTTCAGTCATAATCAGCCTCACACCTTGACAGCCCAGAGATGGGCAACACACACACATACACACACACACACACACACACACACACACACACACACACACACACACACACACACACACACACACACACACACACACTCATGCTGTTATTCTGACAGAGACACACAGTGAAAGGCTAAGAGCTCGTCAAAACAGACGCACACAGAGTGTGAAAATTTGCATTGTATTCACACTGGTCCTCAGCTGCTGCAACAAAGTTCAGTAGAGGTGAAAGGTGTTTGTTGTCTGCATGTATGCGTGTCTACCTGAATGAGGCTGGCAGCTGGGTTCCTCCTCTTTTCAAAGTGCTTCTGTCGATGCTGCTCCTGCACTTTCAGGGCAAAACCTGACCCGAGGATGCCCTACGCGCAGAAACACACAGAGTTCTAAACTTGCACAAACATCCCCAAGGATAAATCAAGGTCCCTACTCCTGTTAGCATTAACTTTCTGGAGCTGTGACGGAATACATGTATTCATTAATTCATTCGTTATTCTGTGTTGTAATGTGATTGACTCACAGCTGGAAGAGCGAAGAAGGAGATCCCCAGCAGAGCAAAGCCAGCTGATAATAACCGTCCGGTCCACGTCTGCGGGGTCTTGTCACCGTAGCCAATGGTTGTAAGGGTGATCTGAAGGGTGAGAGGTCTTGATTAGAAATTGTTGATTAGCAGATTTAAATGGATGATGTTCAGTGGTGATGGCTCTCAGTTTTCTCTTTTGTTGACTCATACATATTAAAAGTTTATTTGGCTAAACTTCACCTTTTCACCATAATGATATAACAGCTTTTAGGATCTACGAGAAAGAAAGATACCCCTGGAGCAGAGAACGTGGGAACACAGTGTGTCTGAGTGTCAGTCCCACAAGCCTAATGAGTCAGTCTCACCTGGCAGCAGGAGAAAATTGAATTTATTGATTGGGCCATTTTTGGGCCGTGTTTTTTCAAGGCATAATGGGTTTCAGATGTAGGAGGAAACAGTGCAGTACAGCCAGCCAAGTGTGACTCTAAAGGCCTTGTATTGCAGGTGTCATTAAGGGCAAACAGAAACTGTAATAGAGTATATATATAATAAAGAACTGGTAATAGATCACAGTTGTCAGATAGAGATACCCTAACTCCAATTGTGTTGCGTCCTTTGATTTCGCTTGGGATTAAAGGGAGTGATTGTACTGTGTTGGAAGGGAAAACGGATTCAAAACATATTTGATGATTTCAACACTATGTGACATTCAATTCAACGACTTATAGTTCTATAAAATCCCAGACCTTGTGTGATACAGTACAACACACACGATGCTACGAAATGAGCATGAACAATGATACATCTTTCACCAAATAACACCCAAAAAGTTGATCGAAGTTGAAAATAATGTTTAGAACTATACTGCAATTGTTGTTGACATCAAATCACATAAATGAATACACCTTCGTTACAAAGTTTGATTTTGAAAACACCTTCAGAGCAGTTACCACCAGCACAGTATGATTTTATTCAAAGGGCGTTTAAAAGGCCTAAACATATGTGTGTATGTAGTGTGTATGTGTGTGTAGGCCTAAAGGTGTTTAGTATACTCAAGTGTATCTGTGTGCAATATGTATTTGCTCACCGTGCCCCACCACAGAGCGTCGGCGTAGGTGGCGAACTCCTGGTTGAGTTCTTTCTCCACCAGATACACCAAGAAGGAGGAGAAGATTAGCACCAGAAACCCAATGTACCAGGCAGTCACCAGCTCCTACAAGACACACAAAAAAAATCATTATATTTACTAAATATAAAGCTTTACTAGGCACTTCACACAGTTTGAAAGTAAATCTAATGTATTGGATACATTGACCCTGAAAATAATTGACCCCTTAGAGGGAAAAGTCTCCTTTTTATCTGATGAATTTGTTTTTTCACCATGCAGCATATGCATTGAAAAATGTTTCCTCTCAGTTGTCATATAATACATACTAATTTTTTACTTACTAACTGTATTGACAGTAAGGAAGAAAAACACCTTAATTATTTGCTGTGATGTACATGTGAAAAATAGTCTGCTGTTCCTCGTTTGGTTGATCCTAAAATTCTGTTTAGGATAAAGTATGCAGTACAAAATCATAAAACCACACAAATGGCCATGATATAATATACTAGTAGCACGTGCAACAGGCACATGCGTAGAGCAAATAATGCCTGCATATATAGAACAAACAAAAGAGCATATGATGTACTTGTAGCAATGGGGACTTAAAATATAGCATTGCTAATTGACAGTATTATTAAATAATAAACCAATGTTTTACCTTCAAGTGAATATACTGTCATTCAATACTGCACATATGTTTTAGTTATTTAAGCCTATTCAAACTTGTTCACCATATTCTTTCTTCATCTTTATATTTTCCTGCTACTATTACTGATGTTTTGCATTGTGTTGTCATATATATTAAAACGTAATTATTATATTTATCATATACATTTATTTGAAACAGGCTCAAGTGTTTACACTGTTGATGTCTGTTTACTGTATATGCATGAACAACAGCATTACTCCATTCTTACTTTCTAATTCTCTTTTTCTTTGCTCTATCCTTCTCCTGTTTGGTGCTGCAACAACTCATTTTTTACAGTCCAGCTGATGTTGCTGTACCTTATCCTTAAGGTTACTGTACCTTATAGTGACTAAACATACTCCTAATTCATTAGATTTGGTGTCTTAAACACAGAGTCTACGTTTGTCTCTAATTTGTCACTCTTTTTTTGAAAAGTGCTACAGTACCTAAATAAAGTTCAGTGATATTATTAGTAATACATTTCTGTGTGCAATAGTAGTCTGGAATACACAGCAGAAGAACTGGGTAGTCAGCATGAGAAGTAATAGCCACCATGACTAAACGGACAAAAAAACGCTACCAAGGTAATCCAGACGAACCAAAGCAAATCAAAAGAAAAAGTTAAAAACAATACACACTGCTTGATTGACAGGTGATGACAGATTAGGTAAATATCTGAACCATATAAATCATAGTTCAGAAGAGAAGAAACAGTTCAAATTGTCCTACCTTACTATGTGCATAAACTACAGATCCCAGCAGCTTCCAGGTCCCTCCCCTGCGGTCCATGCGCACCATGCGCAGGATCTGCAGGAAACGAAGGCTACGCAGCGCAGAGGTGGCAAAAATGTTACCCTGGCTGCCGGCTGAAACCACGGCAACAGAGGCGATGAGTACAATGATGTCTGGGGAGTAAAAGAGAAAATGAAAGGTCATGGGTTCCACAATATTAGTAACAGGAACTGTGGTTGACTCACCTACTTTTTAGATCCATTCACCGATCCATCCATCACCTTTAAAACAACTATTGATTCACTATATGCTGTTTGCTCCCTTTTCTGTCTCTATTAGTCTTCTTCTGCCATTCTGTCCACAACCCTAAAATTTCCCACTTTTTCTTCTCTTGTATTTCCCAGCAGACTGTCTTCCTCAATGCTGGAGCAACCTAGAAAGGATCAAGAACCTCTGTCCTCTAAATGGATGTGTTTTCATGCTATTTTCGACTGCACACTGAGGAGGACATTGGGAAAACAACTTATCCATTTTGGCAAATGTCATCATTACCTGAGGATGATCTAAAAATGACTGTAGTACAACCGTGTTGAGATTGTACAAGATTGTGAATATCAAAAAAGAAATACATGCTTCTTTGTATAGTTTTCTTAATTGTCAATCTAAAGTTGAAGTGTTTTTGCGTAAAGAGTGACATGATAACACCAGGGAATAATTAAGCTTAAGATAAGAATGAACAAATACAATGTATGCTTCACAAGTTTTGTCTGACAATGTAAGACAATCACACACGCGTGCACACACATACACACACACACCCACACACACACACACACACACACACACACACACACACACACACACACACACACACACACACACACACACACACACACACAGATTTACCTATAACACAAAATGGCTTCCTGGCGAATCGGAGGCGTCCTTGCCAACCTCGGTAGCGGCAGCAGCAGCCAGCACTCCATATCCTGATGATGTACTCCAGACCAAACACTACAATCATCACAAACTCCTGCAGGACACACACACACACACACACACACACACACACACACACACACACACACACACACACACACACGCACAAAACCCACACATTTAAACCTTTAAATGCTACAAATGCAGAAGCACAAGCAATAATGACAGGCCTAGCAAAGGGTCAAGGAAGTTATACTTTGTTGCTGAGCTTGTTCTAGCTGTGCTCTAACCACTGAAACTACTGCAATACAGAAAACACATGTACTCTCTGACCAATTGGCAACATTCATCAATGATATTATTTTGGGGTGGCAGTAGCTCATTGCGTAGGGACTTGGCTTGGGAACCAAAGTGCTGCTGGTTCAACTCCCAGTCACTCTATCCAATTAGTGCATGTATTAGGTCCTGTTTGTGTATTTCAGGCCTGTGTGTAATATGTAACAACAGAGTGTAAAATGTAATTTCCCCTTGGGGATTAATAAAAGTATCTTTTCTTCTTAACTATTTCAAAGGCAAATGTGAAAAAGATTACTTGTACTATGAAAACATGAGTGAGTTTTTTTTATGGTAAACATGTTGACTGTCCTGGCAGAAAAAGCACAGATGTAATTAATAACATTAATAATGGCTGTATTCCACTGAGGTGTGCCAGTTCCAGGGCCCTCTCATTACGCATGCTGGCTCGCTAGTTTGACTTACTGCGACACTTCAGTGGAACAGAGCCATCGTTACTGTTATTAGTTACACCTGTGCTTTTCCTGCTATGACAGTTAAAGATGTGTGCTGTGAGAAAGGCTAACCTATGCTAAAGAGTTATATTAATCACAATAAGTGGCAAAATAATGTCCTTTAAAGGAATAGTTTGACAGTTTGGGAAATATACTTAATCACTTTCTTGTTGAGAATTGCATGAGAAGGTTGATAAGACTCTCATGTCTGTCTGTTGATTATGAAGCTTATGATTAGGTTAGCTTGGACTGAAAGCAGGAGGAAACAGCTAGCCTGGCTCTGTCCAACGGTAGAATGAATCCAACCTACCTACCAGCACCTCTAAAGCTCACAAATGAACACATTAAATCTAGTTTGTTTAATACTTGTAAAAATCTGGCAACCACACTGTGACAACAAGATGGAAAGTAATTGTGCTTGGCCAAGAAAGAAATAGTCCCTGTGAATTCTGTGGATTATCCACAATAACTGAAAAGACACGTTGCTGTTGAATTTTTGAAATGAGAGTTTTCATTGCTTTGAGCACTATAAACAAAATAATTTTCCTCCTTTTTTATTAGGGTGTAAGCAGAAATTCAGAGACAGATATCTCATAACCTGGACAAATTAAAACAAAACTGTCTGCAAGGCTGTTACTAGAGGTGAAGACGTTTTATGTAACTGGCCCTATGATGTATCTGCTCTTCTCTGTACATACACATGCTTGTTCCACCCCTGCTTCCAGTTTATTTGTGCTACGTTGTTTTCATTCTCTCCCTGCTCTGACTGATGATTTTCTGCTTAATCACATTTGGGGCACAGACTGTTAACTTCAATTAAATTGTAACAGCATCATTTTGATCTTGAGGGACCAATCATGACAGTTCTGAGAATTCACAATCAGCCTTTTGCAAAAATTATCATTGTGTGTGTGTGTGTGTGTGTGTGTGTGTGTGTGTGTGTGTGTGTGTGTGTGTGTGTGTGTGTGTGTGTGTCCTACCAGGATGAGCAGGCAGTGTGTGGAGAAGTCCTGGTGAGCAGGGATGGTGGAAAACACAGAGAGAACCAGACATCCAAACACCAGGATGAACCTGTGGAGACAAAATGCACACATGCACACACAAAAATCAGCTGTGCGTAATGAATAAAATAAAATCACTAAGAGCTCATTAGCTCAGCTAATGCACACATCAGCAGTAAAACGCAACACACACACCACACACACACACACACACACACACACACACACACACACACACACACACACACACACACACACACACACACACTCCAATATCATAGCCTGCAGCACTGTATCAACTGCTTGTTCAGCCAGTGTTATTGTGAGAAGAATTTGTTAGCCTTCCATTCATTCATACAGTTCGTGAATCAGCTGAATCGCCACAGTAACAGCAATATAATAAAGCTTGATGAGATGAATGAGATGATAAGAGCTTTAAACAGTGCTTAGCCTGGTCCTAATAATATTTGGTATGGTTTATATCCTGCTTAATGTAGCCCGGCAGAGGAGAAATAATCATGTCACTTTATAGCTTGCCGGTTCACTTTCAGTAATTCTGCGTGTGTGCGTGTGTGTGTGTGTGTGTGTGTGTGTGTGTGTGTGTGTGTGTGTGTGTGTGTGTGTGTGTGTGTGTGTGTGTGTGTGTGTGTGTTTGACTATGTTTGATTTGTAGTCAAGTTATCACTTAAAAAACTGAAGAGGGAAGAATAATTCCTTTAAAATAAGAATCTGCAAGTTATTTTAGCATTATTGTTAGCTCAACTTCATCAGTGGCCGCGTTCACATTTACCTCTAGTGGTATCTAAGCATATAGTTTTGGTTCTATTTTTGCACGTCTTTATGAATGTTATTTTCATTGCTATGAGCCCACAAAACAAAATCCCATCTACCACTGTATCAGGGTGAGGAAGTGTCAGAGCTGATATCTCAAAAACCTGGGAACCTCAAACCAAAACTATCATAGACACCAATGGAGGTAACTGAGAAAATATATAATAAAGGCTGCCAAATGTATCAATAAAAAATTGCATTTGTGGGGTGTGGTGCCTCTAAAGTTGCCAGTAATACTAAAGCTACTATCAGGATCAAAGTGGAAGTTTGGAGCTATGTTAACCATAGGCGGCGCTAGGCTATTTTTAGGGGTGCTGAAGCACCCCTAAAAATCATCTCAGCACCCCTGAAAAATAAAGTCCTTATCATTGTGATTTTGTGAAATTGTTTATTGCTCAAACGTTATTACTTCTGCAAACCGGATTTTAGCGATGGAATAGGATAAATGACGACAGGCTCAGCTCGGTTGAAGCCTAAAGTCAACAAACGAGGGCACCTCTGTCAGCCTACTGTTCAGTCTGCGCAGATAACTTTGGGGAACAGTCGTCAGAGTATGGCTACTTTCAACCACTGAAAAGGTATGGCTAATGGAGTGAAAATTAAATCTAATCGAATGAACACACCTGTAGCCTACTTAACGTGTTCAAAGTGTAGTATTTGTGGAACCAATCTGTGATTCCCTGATCACAATGATGGCAATTATATCTGAATTAGCCTAGCTTATTCACCACGGAGTCCAATTTTGTTGTGCAATGTTAGACAAAATTGCTAAATGTAGGTAAATGTAGCTTAGGAGTAGCCTACAACGAGTTTTTAAAGTGTGCTATTAATAGCCTGCTGTAACGGCTTGAGCACCGCTAAAAATACTGCAGTTACCTCCCTACCAGACACTTTCTTATTTTTTAATCATAAATATATATATATATATACTATAAATAAGTCAATGCCAATGAAAAATAAATAATTCAACCTGATCATCAGACTCATTCATATTAGAACTGAAACACTGGAACAACAAACCCTGACCCACAGTCTGTTTCCCCATAGATGGATATATGTTTCTTTTTTTAAAGAAAATAGCCAGGTTCAGGTGAGAAAGTATAAGATAAGCCTTTAACATTATCCCACTGCACTGAACAGCAACCCCATATTCACATATGTTATAAATAGGTGAATTTATAACCTTTGGTAGCCTACACATACATTCTCTGTTGATTAGTTGATTACATTCGCCTTCTGGTTGACAGCACAAAGGAGTGAGGAGAATAGAGAGGGAGAAGGGCAGAGAGCAAGATGAACAAGGTGAAAAAATGGCTAGGTAGCCTAGACATATATATATATATATATATATATATATATATATATATATATATATATATATATATATATATATATATATATAGTAGGACTACTGTGTTTTGTTTTCTCTTTTATTTGAAGATTATTTTCTAGTTGATTACAAAATGTTTTGTATGTGATTGTCAGTGATACGAAGGAGGGAGGGGGATAGAGGGAGAGAGCAGGATGGAGAGAGAGAGAGCAGGATGGAGAGAGAGTGGACAAAGAGAGGGACCTGGATGAACCAGATGAGAAAATGGACATATATTGTACGGGCAAAAACACTTAAAATATTTCATTCACATTATATTTACATATGCATTTCATGGAGGACTAGGCTCTTAAGAAAAAGAGATGTTGGATTTTCCCCATCTGGTTCAGAGGAATTATTAGATTAGATTATTCATCATTTAGCTGTATAACCATATCAGTTTCTATCAATGATGTAAATGAAAAAGTTGAAAATTAACAGCAGAAGAAAACATGAATAATCCTGTCTAAGAATATGTTAAGGTTTATTTTACCAGTTCAAGGTATGTGCAGGGGCGTAGCTCAAAATTCTGGGCCCTGTAGAAAGGCATTTTCTATGGGCCCCTCCCTGCATCCACAGCTCTTCATTCTAGCATATTTTTGGGCCCTCCTCACATGAGGAACTCAGTCCCCTTTCCCCCCCAGTCCGACGGCCCTGGGTATGTGTGCTGCAATAATCATGCTTTGTAGTTGCCATCTTTTTTCACAGCAGATGCCTTGAATCTGTTAATAGTTTGTCATAATTGCACATCTCAATCTGTCTGTTGCTTTCCCCAAAACTCACCAGAAGTCATATTTAAGGGTTTTAAAAAAAAAATCTTACGGGGGCATGCCCCTGGACCCCACCCCCCCTAGCTTAACTGCTATCACCTTTTCATTAGGGGCTGAGCACCCCCAAAGGTCAGATCCTAGAATCTTCCCTAATACACTTGGAGCAGAAAGATCCATAAAACAATGTTTCTAATTACAACGTAAACACAAATAGTTTTGTCTTTAAGTCCAATCAGAGCCCTCGTTACTGCCTGACTGACCCAAAATACCCCTCCTCTGCTGCCCGCAAGGAAACCACTCAGTCCTTTGTAACTTCATATGGTAACTTGGTTAATGAGCAAATACAAATTCAAATTCATAAGGCAGCTTCCAGGCAACATATGCACTTGCCAGCAGCCCCAGCCTGCTGTTCTCCCTCAACGGAGGGAAAGAGGCCATTTTTAAAGATGCCATCTGTCTTTCTGATGTTTACTGTCTTCTCATCTCTGTAGATCTTTCAGTGTTTGTTTTCTGTGTACAGAATGTGTTCCAGCCTTGTTCCCCTCTCCTTTCAAGACCCCTCTCTGTCTTATTTTTTCTTTAATCTTTTATGCTCTTTGTCTCTCCCTCTACCTTCCTTTTCACCTCCCTTCTCTATCTCCGCGTCAGTTCATCTTTCTCTCTCTCTCTGGATTCCCTTAACATCACTTTGTCTTTCTCTGTCCTGGCACTCCTGTATGATTAATGCCACAATTTATTTTCCACGGGATCCAGGGGATCCATGACTAATATAAAAAGGGAGGTGTATGTGCATGTGTGTATGAATAGTGTGTGTACCTGCGGCTGAGTTACAGCAGAGGAGGACTGATGGTTCCGAACATCCAGCCCACATCTGCATCGGATACTGGCTCCCTCTTTAATAGCTCTTTACTGTCATACAGACAGACACACAGCATGGAGAGCAGATTTATAAACAGCATCCAGTTGTGGTAGTGAAGTCTGTGTCTCTGTTGGCAGTGGTGGAATGTAACTACATTTACTCAAGTACTGTACTTTAAGTACAGTTGTGGTTTACTTGAGTTTTTCCATATTTTGATACTTGTTGTACATTTTACTCCACCACATTTATTTATTGGCTTAAGTTACTTGTTGCTTTGCAGATTTAAATTATTAATACAAAATCTAAAATCAAATAATAAATTATGGTTGAGCTACCCAGCAGTATATGAAGTAATTAACATTAGCTCCACCTCTACCGGCTGCAACATTAAAGTGATGTACACATTAATGCATTCATAATTATAATCCAGTAATATAATATAAATTATTCTGAAATGGGCCATTCTGTATATTGAATAACTTTGGTACTTCAAGTATATTTCGATGCTAATATTTTTACTTTTGCAATGTAAAATGTCTGCATTTTGAATGCAGACATTTTACATTTAGATCACTTTTCAATGTATACTCACAGTCCGAAAATCTCCAGAACAAACACCTAGAGTAAGTGGACTTTAAGCTTATATTGTTTATCCAATGCTGTTTACGGGTCAAAAATGAACTGTCGAGCTCAACTTTGATTAGTTTGTGCAGTTTTTCTTGATGCAAATAATAATAAAAAAAACACAGACATTTGCAAAAGCAGCATGGTCCTCTTCAATGGCTATGCTCAAAGGTTTGCAGGTGTCAGTTGCATTACAAAAGCAGGTACAGGTAAAGAAACACAGATGTAAACAGTAAAAGTATGAGCTACTTTGTGCAATGGAAATAAAGACAGTGACTACTAATGAACAAAGCAGAGTTGATGAGTGCTGAGCATATCAACAGGTGTTATCAAGTTGTCTAGGCTGTGAAGTGAGGCTCTCATGTGTCAGCTGATAAGCCTGACCTTTCAGCTAATCCTTTGAGATTTACAGATGTGTTTAGGGAAAAGATGCTTCAAGTCAGTATGTGTTTGTGTGCACAGTCAGGCCTCATCCTGCATCGGTGTGCAGACAAATTCTTACACTGAGTGAATGGATCAATTACATGTTAATGCCCTAAATAATGTACTGGTTTTAGGTCAAGTTAAAAAGTTGGCATTGAAAATTGTACTTTGTAACATTTGTAGAAATGGCACAAAAAAAAAAAAATCCCAGTCCCTATTTCTGAAAGCAGAACATGATATTTTAGGGTTAATGACAATGTATGCGAGTGTATAATGCGGAGGAATGAACACCAGTCCCTCCAGTCAACATATGAGCAGTCTGTTCTCAGGCAAACACAGAGAACATTGTCTGACCCATGTCATATTCTCCACACCGAGTTTGCGCTCTTACCCTCTGGCAGAATATATAGAGTACCCAAATGTAAACTCAGCCGTTAAAAAAACTAATTTGTGCTTACCTCAATTAAAACAATTTTAAATAATGTTGCTTTAGGCTGCAGGGGTTAAGCAATAGCTTCATGGTATTCTTATTACTGGTTGTGCGATATATGTAATGTGAAATATGTGTAATTTGTGGTTGTAATTTTGCTACAGTATGTGCTGTTTTGTTATGTTTTTATATATATATATATATACACAGTATTTCTACTATGAAAGGACAGCTTTATGACTGCAACATTTGAGTCCAAGACAAATTTCCCTATGGGGACAATAACATGTAGCCTATTGTATCGTAAGGTATCATATAGTACAAGTTCAAAAACTGTATTGGTTTATAATGTACATTCAACAGCAAAGTGAATGTTCCTGACTTTTATTTCCACCCTACAACAGACTTTAATATAGTAAAATAAAAAGCTCAGTTGAATGTCAGCGTGCAAATGAAATCATTAAGGCTATGTGATTTTATGTACAATTGTGAAATTAAATTATTATCATCAAAAAATCACATCTGCAAAAGGGTTGTTGCTCAAGGTCTGAAAAAAAAATCTCGTTTCTGTTCTCTCTATTCACATTGCAGAACTTTGAAGTCCTGAGTGTACAAACATGAGAGTGAAATAATACAAACCAAACTGAATAACGTGCGTGAATACAGTGAATGAAACAAATACAGCATTAGTTCTGTGTTCAGAGACCTTGCTTACAGCCTCAGGCGAAATGGGCCCATTATATGAAATTGAATAGCTTCTACAATTAACCATTCAGAAGCTACATGTATATATTAAAAAACGCACATTATTTTTCTTTGATGGTATTATCAAAACCTTCTGCAGTTAGTCCTTTGTCACATTCAAAATTGCATCTACTACAGCAGCATTTTCCCTTTTGAGGAGGCCAGATACAAAGATCATATGCCAAAGGAGACTATTAACAACTATTATGTTGTGTGGCAACGAGAAATACATTAACATGTGCATTCTGGCCAACTTTTTTGTTTAAGTTAATAAGATTGGCATACTCTTAAATATTAAATCATACTGCATTCAGTATATTATCAACATCATTATATGCACTCAGACACCCTGTGTGTTTTCTATCTGAGTGTCACCTCTGCCATATCAATTGATGATGAAATTATTTAGTGGGTGCACACAGACGAATGAGAAGCTGCTACTGAACGATGGGAGCACGATGACACATGCAATCAATAACCCTGTTACATTGATCAGTCCTGAGGTGAATTAGTTACTTGGTAGTCACTCACAGAACAAATTGTTGATTCTGATGTCATGCCATGTTTGTGAAGATTAGTGTTTGGGGACACGTGTGTATGGATTTGAGGCAAGGTTGTCCATTAAATATATGTGACATATATGTGACAGATCTCCTTTGGACTGTTGAGAAAAGGTCCATAGGATGCAATTTGTCATTTTCGCAATGAAGCAATTTAGGCAATGTGCTGTAACTATTTCTTGGAAAACAACAGTGAGGTGCAGTGACTTCCCATAGTGTTGTTGTCAACGTGTGGTAGGCAACCAGCCGATACGCTGCATCTACGTCTAAGATTTAGAGGTGCTGGTAGGTGTGCTGGAAGTTTGCACAGACTCATCTGCTTCCAGTTTAAACTAAGTTATTCACCTCCTGACTCTAGATCCATTGCAAAGACATGAGGGAGGTATTGTTTGTCTATGCTAACTCTCGACATAAGCCTATTTTACAAAATATCTAACTATTCCATTAACTTTAACTATAGTTTTAAATGAAATGCTTATGATGGATCACCTATCTCAAGTGTTTCTAGTCCATGCAAGTGAATTTTACAAAGTGATTTTTGCGGTTTAATATATACAATGGACTTCTTAAGTGCATAACGTTACCCAGGGGAAGGGTGTACGTTGGTATTGATGCTTAGCAGACAGTTAATTCCTTTTATTAAATATCTCAGCTGAGTGCTGCCCCGCTCTGTCGTCAAGATGTCAAACCAACATCTGGTAAAGTTGGTGCTTGACAGTGGACTCCAGACAATTTGCAGGTGTGAGAGTGCCAGCTTTGGTGTATATGGCAGAGACAAACTCTCTTTGACTTTATGCTGATGAATGACCTGAGGACCCACAGACAAAACCATATACAGCCAAAAACCTGGGCTGCTTCTCTACAAGCTGACAAAGACGCCTGAGGAGAGGTGTGTGTGTGTGTGTGTGTGTGTGTGTGTGTGTGTGTGTGTGTGTGTGTGTGTGTGTGCGTGCGTGCGTGCGTGCGTGCGTGCGTGTGTGTGTGTGTGTGTGTGTGTGTGTGTGTAATCAGGTCCTTGGAAAAATGTGCGTTTCTAATTCACAGAATTTTAAATGGTGTTCCTTATTGTACTTTCGCCAAATGTTCATCTTGCACTTAACCAAACTAATCTACCTACTTCATTTGTTTTATTCACCAACTTTTTCAACAAATATGTGAAAATGTGTCCTCGTCACATTATCCTTTCATTTTGACGGTGCATGATCCTACGATGGATTGTGTCCACAAATGTCGTCTGAATGTGAGTTTGGTTTGCTAGTTTGCGATTAGGGTGGACAATATGCATGGATGATTTTAAAGGAATAGTTCGAAAATACACTTACATTTATTACTTTCTTGCTGAGGGTTAGATGGGAAGGTTGATACCACTCTCATATTTGTCAAGTAAAAATGAAGCTACGACAAGCAGCCGGTTAGCTTTGCTTAGCATAAAGACATGAAAGAAATGGGGGGTGGTGGGGATCAGCATACCAGCACCAGCACTACTCTAAAGCTCACTAATTATTGTGTTCAAATACATATGTAAGCTTGTTAGTTACAAGTTAAATGTACAAGAAATAAGTAAATAAATACATGCATACACAGGCAGTCCAGTACACACCATCCACACAACTTCAGAAAGAGGAATATTTGACTTTATTTTTTAATGTGGTCTCTCAGAAGACACATCTAAGTGGAAGATTTGAAATCAAACACACTTTCAGCAGAATATGTGACTGTAAATCTATATCTTGCAAGGTATCATGAACATGTAAATATGATGAAGTATGTTTATGATAAAAAGGATGAACACTATAAAAGGGTGCACATGTTTTCATGTGTTTATATGAAATAAGCATCCGAGAATGGGAACGAGAGAAAGTGTGTGTCGTGTATGTGTGTGTGTGTGTGTGTGTGTGTGACGGATTGGGTATGTGCGAGGTCAGGGTTTTCCACACAATACGGTCTGGTATCATTAACTATTTCCTTCTTTCTTTCTGTGCCAACCATGCATACCCTTTCAATCAAGACGAAGGGAGGGAACGGAAACAGAGAGCGAAAGATTGAAAGAGAAAAAGAGAAACTGAGAGAGTCAGCGAGGCCAGTCGCTTTGGATAAGAGCATGAGTAAATGCATCATAAGGTGTCAAGGTAACAGGACAAAAGAAACAATGGAAGGTACAAAAGGAGGGAGATACGAGGGTCATGCAAAGAGAAGAGCAGCAGAGATGTCCACAGTGGCAATTAAAAAAAAAAGCTGAATCCTGTGAATCAAAATGACTGAATGCTATAGGAGAGAGAACAGCAGGTTCTCCTGGATGAAAGCAGCAGGGCTGCAATGGGAAGATAAAGATTGAGCTTAACTATAAATAACATTTCTCCTTCAAGGACAGGCCAGGTAGATCAATACATCAGAAATAAAAAGTGAGAGAAAGAAGAGAGAGATTAAAAAAAAGATGACCCAGCTGAGAGAAAAGACTGAGCACAGTCAGTCTTTACTTTCCTTTCAGTCTCTCTTTGGATCTTACTATGTCATTGTATTTATCCTGTTTTTATTCTAAACAATACCTACAGTATCCTTACAGTACATGTTTGTGTGTGCTACTCATTCTGCCACATTTTGATTTTCAAACTTATATGATGCAAGAGGGAGTTTTGAATTAAAGCACACACTGGTAGATAGAGAGAAGACAAGGAGAGAGGAAAAAAAGGCAAGATGAGATAAAGAGGTGGTGGTGGTGAGGGGGGGGTTGGAGCCAGGCTGACTCTCTGCCAACAGTCTATTAGTTTATCCTTGTGTTTATCCAGTCGAGTGCAGTATCTTACCTGATGATGGCAGCGATAAAACATAGGGTTTTATTTCTAAGCAACTACTTGACCAAACAGAGTTGGGGCCAAGGACGTTGCTCTGCACAGGCCAGTTTTCTCTGCACACTTTTGAAATGCTTTTCTCCATCAAAAGCAGTTGTTATAATAATAGTCATATATAATAGTTCAAGGAGCTGGGTCAGCCAAGTTGGAAGAAACTCAATGTCTCGATTAAGGAATATTCAGAGAGGCGCATCTGTACTAACGCAGAGCTTAAACCAGGGCTAAAGGGTTCTGGCTCCATGCTTAAAAACACAGTATATAACTTTTTACCTCAAAGCAAGTGTATTGTTTGAGTTCTTCTTCGTGAGTTAGTCAATTTCAGGCTCACACATACAATTGTAACTTTACAGATAGAAGAAATGACAACACCAACAGCGGAGTAAGAGTACATTTCCTACATATCATTTTGACCAATGCCTTTTTTCTTCTTTTTTTTAAGCTTACTCTGGACTCCAAAAAACCCCAGCAACAAACATCTTTGGAGACCAACTCAATCATCACGGCAACTTAAGGAAAATACACGCACACAAACCACATCTTTGATGCATCATTAGATGTTTGTACAAAGTAACATACAGCTGTACAGTGGATGAGCCATACAGACAGAAGAAACATCATTGCTTCTCTGGAGCATCGGTGTTTATCAACATTTAGGGCAATGGGTATCCTGATTACATAGACCATAAAGGAAAAGTTTACATAGAAAACAATAGGGGTTTTGTGTATTACCGTTTTGGCAATAATAGGCTGGCAATATATTGTATTTTAAATTTCATTATTTTTTTATTTAAAATTAAAAAGTTGAATATTTAATACACAGGACACTGGGAAGTGATCGTGCTACTCATCAAATACTGCATACTGGAAATAAGCTATTATCACTATAAAATCCTTACAGGGTTAAGAAATGTTATGGTTTATGGAAAGAATGAATGGAGTGAGGGAGGGTTATGGGAGAAAGGGGTGCAATGTAGATACTCTCATTTTTTTGCTTTCTGTATGGAATTTGTACTTTGGTTGATGTATGAGTTTTCATTTGATTTTTTTCTGTGGCACAACAAACTTGTAAACCCATTTCAATAACTATGTTTAAATCTAAAAAAAAAAACCCCACACCTACAGAGTAGCCGAGAGGGACCCAAACCCTGATGACATGTCGTATGAAAGTTTAAGAAGCAGCTCAAGAAGCAGCCGTGATCGCGACGGAGAGAGAGAGAGAGAGAGAGAGAGAGAGAGAGAGAGAGAAATGTTTAGGAAAGGAGTACAAAGAAAAAGAGCTGGACAGGAGCCAATTTTCCATGATGGGATGCACCGAGGATGGGTGACGGGTATGAGACAAGTCGGAAAGCTTTTAGTGTGTGTGTGTGTGTGTGTGTGTGTGTGTGTGTGTGTGTGTATGTGTGTGTGTGTGTGTGTGTGTGTGTGTGTGTTCTCACTAACTAGACGCAGGCTGACATACTGTTGAAGAAAGCCAACAGCTAACAGGGTTCATAAAAAACATGGCCTTACAGGCGCACGCACGCACGCACGCACACACACACACACACACACACACACACACACACACACGATACATAGATTCCTATCAGCAACCATCTTAGCACTAATACACTCCAAG
Source organism: Sander vitreus (assembly GCF_031162955.1). Lineage (NCBI taxonomy): Eukaryota > Metazoa > Chordata > Actinopteri > Perciformes > Percidae > Sander > Sander vitreus. Next base: position 24,462,653 of record NC_135871.1, read on the forward strand.
ACTCCTGTTCAGTGTGCTGCTCAGCAGATGTCAGCGAGAAAGATGGGGAATGGGTGTGATAGAGCAAGAGTCAAAGATAGACAGCTAGAGAGAGATAACAAAACTGTATTTTAAATTCATAATGTATGTTTTTGTTATTCTATATGAATCATGAACAAACCAAGCCAAAAACAAAACATCAGGCATCAAAATCGAAAGATGACAGTGAGTAAACTGGAGTGACAGAGCGGGGAGGGGAGGGGGTTTTAGCTTCTGTGTCTCTTTTTCCTTAACTTCATTCAAACACTTTTCATCATTTCATTTCTGAGAAATCAGAGCACACAAAACCACAGTCTCATCCAAATCAAACCTCTGAGCCAAGGGAATAACAAGCACAACTTTGCAGTTGCTGCTGCACAGTTAACCTGACCTGATGTTATCTATTTTACAATAAACTGTGCTGGCTGTGTAAATCAAACAGATACACTTTCCTCTTTCTTCTTGCAGTGGTCTAAACATTGCCATTTTCCCACTTAGCTTAGCCAGCAATATCAAGTGTATAATGACAGAGGGCATTACACCTTTTGTGTCTAAGGAAATCCACCGGGCTTAGTGGGCAGCCTTGATTAATGCCACTTAACTGTGAGCTAGCAGCATGTGCATGAAGGCTCATTACTCAGACCTTGCTAGTACAATCCAAAGCAAGCTATGATTGAGCGAGTTCAATGTCTGTGCAGCTTAATTGAGCTCAGTTAGGCCAAGACAAAAATATAGTTTGTCAGAAATCTTTTCTTGCTTTGTGTCTGTATTTTGGCAAGCCAGACAATTTTTTTAAGCTAATTTGGAAAGCAAGCTTACTGGCTTTCTTTTTAAAAGGAAGGAGTGTTATTGTAATTTCCAGACCTGGAAATGAAATAAATGGAATATTTGAACTTGGGTGCACTTGGTTTAGTTTCTTTTGTGTGTAGTGTCCATAGATCGGAAGCAAATAAAAGGTCTGTTTAGTTTAATAAAGTGTGTGTTTTTTGCCATTGCTAATTTGAAAGCATAATCTTGCCTTATGAAGTATATTTAGTAGAACTCATTACAGAATTGCAATTTTAGTGGTGAAACATGTATATTTGTTAGGTATGATATTGGATAGACTCTAAAATACACAGGCAATACAAGTGAAAAAGGGGGCTTTTTTTAGATCCTGAAGATTTTACATTTTTAAGATGAGTCAGTTTTACTTTTATTTTTGCAAATCTTTTTGAAATCTATCCAGCACGTGTCTATTGCTCATGGTGATTCAATGGATTTGATGAGTTACACTTATTTCTAGGATCCTCTTTTGGCTTCAATGATTTGATGTTGGTACTATTGCAGACTTTCATTCTCTGTGCAATATATTGCTCTTGCAATTGCCTGTTCTTTGTGAAAAAGTCCAGATAATTTAGTAATTAAAGAGGATCTCCATCGATTTTAGACATCAAAGTCTGTTTACAGGTCTTGGGGAGTTCTACTGCACATGTAAAATAAGCTATATAAAGGCTTGTGACCGTGTCAGTTGGGTCTGAAGACTACAAATTTGAAAATGAAAAAAGAAATCCAGAGGTGTTAAGTTAGAAAGAAGGGAGGTTACCAGACCCCTGCGGGCCGCTCCTTATCTCTGCTTAAGGCTAGCAGCTTTAAGCTACAATAGCCCCTACTAGCATAACACACCAAAATCTCTGATGAACTGTCACATTTTAAAACATTGTGCCTCTTTCTATAATAATAAAAAACACATTTTATTCAGTGGACAGTGAGGAGCTGGTAGGTTGTATGAAGCTAACTGATTATGACATGTGTGTAGTAGAGATGACTGGGTAATTGGACAGTTTGAAATGACCAACTTTCCTATCATTAAGAGAAAACAGAACAAACAAGTAAATAAAATAAAAGAAACATGTCAAGAACTGTGTGAAGATGAGCGGCTCACACATACTGGGGAACTGTGGATGAGGGAATTAGAGAGGAAGCTTTGGTGTTGAATTGATTTGGTGGAGTAGAGTCAGCTCATTAGGGCAACAGATGGCTGACTGGTTCCCTTGGCACAGTGACAGGGCAACCTAACTGGAGAGAGGCTGACTCAGCGCGGCTTATGGCAGTGTAAGTGTGTGAGTCTCTAGTATATTATATATATGTGCTGCTTATAGCATGTTGAGTGTATGCATGGATATGCATATTTGCTGTCACTGAACACTCCAAGCAGCTACAGTATCAAGTGCGTCAACGCATGTATCGTCCCACATGGCCCCATCTGTTCTGCTGCCTCTTGCCTCCTGCCCTCTGACTGTTTAGTTTACAAGTTTTGAACATGACACAGAAAAGAGGTTTAATTTTTAAGGGTTAAAAAATGTTATCTGCTTCCTCGATTTTAAATCTTTTTCTTTTCCTCTGGGGTCCAGGTAATGGGAAGGGTGAAAAGGTCTGACTGACAAATGAAAAGCCTCTAAGAAGCTTGATCTATAAGAAGAAAACTATGGATTTTCTTCATCTGGCTTTTAAATGTTACTGTACTGTACTGTTTTTGCACTACATTTAACGTGACCATTCAGCAAAGCATACTGGGAAATACAAATTCAACACTGGTTGCTATGGACTCGTCACTAGGCTTCCTCAGTCATTGTATATTTTAGCACATAGGTAAAGCTGCCGAAGCTGAACATTATATTCCAAAACACATATGTTTATTTTTAAAGCAGATTTTAAATTACATTGTAACAATTTAACAATTCGCCCTTATGAAATCCAATCACGGCACGGCTGTCTTGGAACGCAATAGACAGACGGTGGCACACTTAAATTCAACTAAAATGTAACATTGAACAATCAGTGTTCGACTTACAGTCTGTTGAGATGCCTCTCCAAACACACCATAAAACGTTAAGACACGTTAAGAAAAAAGATCCGTATTTTGCCGTAATCCAATGACACGGAAAAAAAGTAATCCACAGCGATCAGTAGATCCACAAAAACGGTCACGGTGTATCCAGCAAGGCCTATATGAGCGTCACCTTCACCAGCCAGCTCCAAACAGGTGAACGAGGCCTCTCCACTTCGCCGTTTAAACAAAGTGAATAAACGTATAAAAATCCAAATCTACAAAAAACCCGCAATCAATTAGTAAGCTGACATCACATTTATATACATGTCATTTAGGAAACCTTTATTGCAAGGTTGGCACGGCAAGATGTCCAGACTAGTGCAACAGTAACTTTCGTTTTTTGCGTCCTGCTGCTCCCATCATCAGCCAGGTAATATTTTTTTTACTAAAGCAGTATATGGAATCTGATGTATTACCTACCACCATTTAGTTGTTTTGTGTTATTTAAGATATTTATAAAATATCTGGTCATGCCAGATATAATTATTCCACTCATTTTTTAAACAATGCAATTACCTGTTTCAGCCACCAGGGGGGGCAGCTCCCCCTGCACCCCAGCAAACTCATGGGTCAGACCCATCTGGTAGTAGCCTGGGTAATCCCTGACAAACTTCCGGGAAATTTGAGATTTGCTCTGCAAGTCAGTCTGGCGAAGAGCCTATTCAAACCCATTTCCAATGTCCCTGAAATCAAGGCACCAATCACAACTGCTGAGGCGGGCTTTACACCAATCACAACCGTTGAGGCGGGCTTTACGCAACGACAATAGCGCAGCGACAGCAAGCAGCGAGCAGCTTTTTGTTTACATTCAACATGACAGCTACCGAAGAGCAGCGTCACCAATCAGATCGTTGGTCTGATTGGTTGGACTATCCAATGCGCCCAGAGGCATTTGAGTGCCGTCTGTTGGTGCAGCCTTTGGAAATGAACTGTCAATGAACCTTTCCCAGACCCACTCTCAGTTACACCTGAGAAGGGTTTGGTGTCAACCAGGCTAATCTGGTAGCGAAGGAGGACAGAGACTAAGAGCTACATGGATAAATATGCACCAAACAAGCCACTTTGAAATGTTGCTTTTTTCATGAAAACAAAATTTAGGTGACCCTCCCTCCTAGACTAAAAAATGTTGGATGACCCTCCCCTCAACAAAGAATAAAAAGACATGACCCTCCCCTATTTTCCTCCGGTGGTCCATTCCATAAATACCGAATGGTCCCTAATTAAGTTTGGGAATGATTAATTCCAATTACCTGCTGTTGCCGCTGCTACTGCTGGCAGTACAAAACACACCATGTGCTCCAGAGGGGAAGCTGAATCAATGTTTTTTTTTTATTTCATTTGGTTTGAAACTATGAACCTCTCTCTCTTCATTTCATAAAGTTTTAGCAACAATCAAGTCAAGCACAAATGATAAAAGTGAAGATACACTATCAATTCCAATTTTTAGGAGTGAACATTTTTCACCCAAATGGAGAGTGATCATCACAAAATGTGCATATATTAAGGATGACTGTGAGTGATGAGGAAAAGGTATGATGCCCCGAAGAGAAGATGAGACTTAATAAGGATTGGTGAAGGAGGGTGAAAATGGAAGAAGAGAGCGCTAGAGATAGTAAGAAGGAATGAAAGTCAGACAGAAAAAAAAGAGAGAGACAAAGAGGAAGAAGGAGATTTTCCCCATTTCCAGTCTGGTGGAAATGGGACGCAAACAGGCTGCAGGCTACAAAGAAATCAGCTACACCTCCTGTTATTGTTTCCCTTCTCTTTCCTTTTTTCCCCTGAAAGAACCAAAAGACACCAAGAGAGCTGTACGTGTTTGAGAGAGCCACAGAAACAATACACTTTACAGTTACTCGTGGCCCCTTTGGGAGGAGAGCAAACACACAGTTTTACGTCATAGCCCCAGATATCTGTGACTGCGTCTAAACTATTGATTTTTAATATCTTCATGTCATATCAAAATAACACACATTTTAACTTTTATATATCACGTTTCTCCTTCATTTCATAAGACATGCAAAATGAAATCAACACATTCCTCTTCTACAGTGTAGAAGGCCCTGCATCCTCCATTGTTCCTGTCATGGACTCATACACAGCAGTTTTCTGAAACATTTCGGATAAAATGCAGCAGCAGACTAGCCTGGCTCTGCCCTCCTACGTACCGCTCAATTTTCATTTTCCTTCAGTACTACGTCTGGGTTTGCGATATATTCTTGGGTTTTCTCCGGTCAAATATTTACCGGTCCAATCAGCGAACAGAGGGAGAGGCTGAGAATGATGACGTTGAGGTTCGGTAACCTTCCGTGAGTTCCGTAATGGCAGCGGAGAAAGATGCGAGCGAAGCCATTCGGTCTGTTGTGGCAACGCTGCCGTATATTCAGAAGTTAAAGCCCGAGCAAGAACAATCTTTGCTGAGTTGTGTTGGTGGCCATGGTTTTGTGGCCCTCCTCCCCACGGGGTTCGGGAAAAGTTTGATTTTCCAGCTCGCTCCGTTAGTGGTGAAGGAGTTGGCTAAGGCTAACGCTGGCAATGCTAAGCCGACGTCATGACCAAACGTTAGCGATTGCTTATGGCAGATCCAGAGTGGCTCTGGGCAGATCCAATAGTTTTAAACTTCACCAGAGTACCCGCCTTCAAGGAAGTTAACACTCGTCAATGGAGAGTGGCACAATGCTATTAGGCTTAAATATATATATATATATATATATATATATATATATATATATATATATATAAAATTTGATGAAAACAGACAAATATAAGCATAACCCAAGACTGATAGGAAAACACACTACATGATTTTTTTTCTACTCCGTTTCATTATGACCAATTTCTAAATTATTGTTTTAAAATACATAATAACATAAATGATAAAAACAGATTAGTGGTCTACATTTTGGTTGAAAATCCGGGTCCTTTTCATTGCGCTTTTGGATGTAGGGTAGCATTTCAACATTTCAGTGTGTGTATGCAGTAGGTTACGAATAATGTAAAACATTTCTTCCTGGAGAAAATCCATCTCATACAGTATGTAAACTAGGATGGATGCAAAAACGGTCAGAGCCACTCAGACTGGATCGAAGAATGAGGAAGCCTAACCTTTCAGAATATTAAAAGAGAACATTTCTTTGGATTCAAATTTACTAGCTGTTCTGTGTCTGACTGGCAGAAACCATTCCACACTAAGGAGATGAAGTGGAAGAACTGATGAGGAATAGACATGTAGGAAACATTGCTTTGAAGACCATTAGTGGCAGACGAAAGAGGAATGATGTGTAATTGGAGGGAAACTATAGCACTCGGTTTCCTGAGTGTGCACTCTGGACTCTCTTTGGGCTCCATCTATCTATGTTGCTAATGGCTAGCTGGTGAAATACAGGCTGGCAGGCTGTGCTGACTGCATGACTCTGCTCTAGACAGGATTATTGCCATTAGCACTAAGAAGTAAAATACAACCGTTTCTCACCACTTAGCTGGACACTCACTGTAACAACGCAGGCCATTATAGAAAGCATGTGCAGATGCAGACACACAGTCACATGAAGAGACACAATATTTCCTGGTCACACAGATTAAAGCATCAGGTGGGCAATCATTTGAATGGTTAAGGCTCGGAAATGTGAAATAAAAATGTCGAAATCCTACACATAAATTGCCATGTTATTGATCGTAGAAGCACTACGTAAAACTGCGTAGGGCCGTTGTGATTATTATTACTGAAATATGATGGAATAAAATAAGAACAATCCTATAAAATAGACATGAAAACAAAATAATTACAAGGAAAAGTGTGCAGTTAGAGCCAACACTATAACAAGCAGCAGAAATGCCAACATTCTAACAGCGGGGGAAAGATGGAATTCTCGGAATGTCCTAATCAGCCAAGCTGATGGCCTCCAGATAAGACGAATAATCAGCGATAGGGACAAATGGCTCTTTGCTAATGGAGGGAGATGGGAGAAACGTGTGCCCAAATGACACCCATGTAACCAGATCAAAAGCTCGGCCCCTCAGACTGCTGTTTGATGTCTGATTGGAGGGGAAATTGTGGGCAATCTAATGCCTACGTCTGTTTGTGTAAGATATTTGTTTATGATTGAAGGCGTGTATAAATGAGATGTGCACAATGTGTCTGTGTTTTGTGTGTGCATATGTGTAACGCATGTGCCAGCACTGCATAACACCTGGCATCTGTTTGGATCCCATCTCCTTGTTTGGTAAGGCCATCTGTGTGTAGGAACACTTTACATCTTCTTTTGTATTGATTTAATGCACCAACTTAATATGATAAAGCTGTTGATCATGATCTGTTGGTTTGAGTTTTGTAACATCACTTGGTTGGTCATTCTCCTGTGGATATATGGCCAATCATAAACAAATTACTGTGAAGCTGAAATATTTCTTGCAGCTTGACAGTAATTTGTTTATGATTGACCGTATATCAGGAGGAGTGTGACAAACTTATGACTAGAATGCAATGCGGCTACAATGTTGGTATGTTTGTTAAGTAAAAGGTCCTGACTCTTTCTTTTTCTCTCCTGGGAAATCTCACTGCTCTCTAAAGCAAGTTCGCCCTCACAAGAATTTACTAACTAGAAGTGAAAAAGACTAAAGTAGAGAAAAATAATACTTTACTTTACTTTACTTTACTTTAATAATTTATTTCACAAAACAGCTCATAGGATCAGTATTACCAAAGGATCTCTGGTGTGCCTAAACTCTGACACCTTTTTAGGCAGGCTTATTGTTTATTTCATGTATTTTTATCTATAAATTTGAATGAATGTATAGATACAGTTTATTTTAAATTATCTTTTAAATTAACTCTAATAATTGATTTTATGTGAAGCATTTGACATTGTCTCTCTTATGTGTAACTTTTTTCTGTGTATGTAAAGCAGTTTGAAACTGTCTTGGTCTATAAATTGTGCTATACTGTATATGTAAAAACTTGCCTTGCTGTCCCACTAAATAATGTGCTTACAGGTACTTTGAACAGGTGGCTCTGTACATCAGACAGCTGGATGACCTCACTAACTGCTGGGATAATCAGGACAACAAACTGTACTGGCTCAGGTGAGCCTTGGATCAGTGTTTGATATTGAAACTTTCGAAAAGTGTGGGGAATGACAGCATGACAGTATCATCTTTTTTCTTAATCACATGTTGCCACGGTAACATTGGCTCTGACCTTTGGTTCGTCACTACTGGCTGCTTGTGACAAACTGAAACTTGAATGTTGACTGTAAATGTAGGAGAACAGAGTATAACAGAAGCAGTAAGGCCTTGAGGAAACCATTTTTGGAAAGGTGCTGAGTATGCCACACACACACACACACACACACACACACACACACACACACACACACACACACACACACACACACACACACACACTTCCCACCCCGGCCCACAGGGCTCTGTCACAGCTGACAGCCCTTGCTGCTTTCTTTTGACTGTATTTTTGTATTTTTTTGTAAATATTTTATATTTATCTACCTTTTAACTTCTATCTTGCATTGTTTTCTCTCCAGGCGACTTACAGTATGTCTCTCTTTTTCTGTCATTCCTCTTTTCCTCATTCCTGTCCTTGTTCATTCAGTCCTGTCCTGTCCTCTTTTCATTCTTTTTGGTCTTTGTAATGATTTCCATGGCAACAGTTTCCTTTTGGATTACAACCACCAACATTTTTAAAGAAAACAGACACAACCTTGTCCATAAAAGGCTGACAGACAGAGCCACGTAGAGTTTGGCATGATTTCCTTGTACAATTTACAGTAATACCAATTACAAACTACAAGACCTGTGCAAAACAAGACAAAAGTGAAAGGTCATTGATAGTTTTATGATCAAGGCCATCAGTTAAGTCAGTTGAGCCGCCCTGAAAGTGCCGTCCTCTATCCAAGTATTTAAGACTAGATAATGGGAATGTTTTTGTCTATAAATCAAATCACATACAGAGGTAACTATCAGTCCTGCAGCTAATGTGATTTAGCATGTGAGGTTTTATTATCCCTTTTTACTCAAAGTGTCTTACAGCATCATAAGTACACTATTTTTAAACCATGCATACTCATAGTCTTTGTCATTTTATAGACTGAAATAAAGAAATAAGGTCTTTAAATATCAATCAAAGCTTTGACAAAAGATTTGAGACTATGAGGTGACATGTCTTACTTTCTACCTTTATCTTTTATAAAACTTTTTGCTAAAAGATAAACAAAAACAAACAAACCATACACTGAATATACAATAACCTCACCAAGCACTGTTGCTGGTGGTCTGCACAAACAAACACTCAAGCACAGGAGCACTGAAGAGCTGCATGCCTTCACACTTGCGTCTGTGACTTAAGCTGTGCCCAGCTGTTGCACATTGACAAGACTACAGCCAGCAGTGTGTGTGTGTGTGTGTGTGTGTGTGTGTGTGTGTGTGCGTGTGTGTGTGTGTGTGTGTGTGTGTGTGTGTGTGTCCAGGACTGCTAGCTATTTCCTGAGCTGTCTGTTGTGATAGCAAAGGATTATGTGTTGCTCTCATGTGCATTTGTGTGAGGTACAGTTAAATTGGTCTGCTATGATTGCATGCAGACATACAGATGAACACTGATTTGTTGCTTCCATTCTCTCATTATCTAATTGATGTGATCTGACAAGTGATGGAGTATTGCAGTGGGCTCTATAATGAAGGGCAACCCCGCACAAATTCAATTTAATCATCCATGATATCACATCATAATGACTCAAAACAGAGTTATGAAAGCTTTGTAGAGCGATACTGAAGTCCTAACAAAGTTTCGATTGATTTCCCATCTTCAAGGCATCCATTGAAGTCAAATCTACTCGCATACAATATGACACACTCTGTAAAGGTTTTGCCAAAGTGTTATTTAAGTTTGTGCTAAAAAGTCGAACATGCTAGTTGCTAGTTCAGGTTGAGACTGGCAAAGGAACTACAGAATACTGGATTCAGATAAATCGTTGCGGAAATTTTGCAGAACTTGATTTGGTGATTTCACAAGGTGCCAATTCTGTTTACTCTTCAGTGAGGAACCTTGCTTAGATTTTCTTAGGTATTATGTTTATATACTGTATATCATATCATTTTTAATAATAATAACACACATCCATAAATACACAACAATATCATTTTGTCAAAAAACACATCAGCTAGAATATCAGTGATCTAAAAGATGAAATTTGAACATAAATTGAGCGTCAGCGTCAGTTCTGGCAGGCCAGGTAGTCAAGACGCTGCTAACCGCTATTGCCCAACAACACGGTCGCATCAGCTGAGCTGCAACAGCTGATCTGCATCAGCGCATCAGCTGGTCAACTCCCCTCGTTGCTAAATGGTTACACTCAAACAAGGCGCCCTACTTAAGCTGCTGTAGTTTGCTCCTGACTGCTTGCTGCTCGCATCTGTGCTACCCACCTCCTCCCCAGCTCCACCTTGTCGTGTATAATGTGGCATTTGCTTCCATGTCATCGTTGCTGCTCTGTTCGTATGGGGGAATGGTTTAGCTCTCCCAGTCTTAAACTGTGTGAGCGTCCCCTAATGCTGCTGCTGCTGTCACCCAACTCTCTGCTTTTTCATGGTGCTCATGAAAGGTTAGGGGACTCCTCTGAACAGAGCCATACCACCAAATTTAATTCGTAATTTATTCAATAAAATTTCCTTTCCAGACAATTTGTATTGTCTGTGTTGTTCTTGACTTTAATGGACCTGACCGAACTGAGAAGATCCGAGATTAACTCTGCATAAGGCTTCTAAAGCTATTTCAGTAAAAAAAAATTACTTTAGCCAATGTTATTTTAGCATTTTTTTTTGTTCAGTAATTTAAAAGTTAATCTCCATGACACTAGCTCCACGCCAGAGTCTCTGACTGAGAAACATGAGGCACTTTTGGCTTAAATAACAAAAATAATAGCAGGACTTGGACCGTGACAAGTGTTTTTTGAGATTGCCAAAAGAAGCAAAAGACAGAGAAGAAAAGAGATTGCATTTGTGTGTGTGTGTGTGTGTATGTGTGTGTGTGTGTGTGTGTGTGTGTGTGTGTGTGTGTGTGTGTGTGTGTGTGTGTGTGTGTGTGTGTGTGTGTGTGTGTGTGTGTGTGTGTGTGTGTGTGTGTGTGTGTGTTTTGAACTGATGGAGAGAATCAGAGTTAAAGTGAGTTAAAATTCACTGCGAAGAGAGAGAGAAGAAATTGAAGAAGAAAAGAGCAAGTGCAGCACATTGTGTGTGATCATGTGGGATGTGCGTTTTTGCACGTGTTCCGATTTACTGTTTGTGTGTGTTTGTGTATGCGAATGCAAGTAAGGGATGGTTTGATCTTGTGTTAAAGTGTGTAGAGATTTTCCATCCATTAGGGTGGCCGCACTCCCAGACACACACGCACGCACGGACGCACGCACGCACGCACGCACGCACGCACTCACACACACACACACACACACACACACACACACACACACACACACACACACTCTTGAGAAGGTGTAAGGAAAGTCACTCTGAGAGCCAACGACTTATAACTCAACTTAGATGAATACACTAATTATATAATCTTTTGCAAGTTTCACAATTTCGATGGGTCTTTTGTGTGCATGCATGTGTGTGAAATGACTATGAACACAAAAGCAGTAAAAGGTACTCACCTACTCATTGCGCAGCAGAAAACCCACATGTTGAACAAACAGCAACAGAGAGAGAAAGAAAACAGTGGATAAGAAGGGATGAGTACAAGAATACAGTGGTCTCATTTCTGTCTACTACACTTAATGAGGCATTAATACATGTCTAGTGCCATGCTTAAGGGCATCCTAAAAGTTAAGATAATTCCCTTTTTTACAGACAGATAGGCCTATTCTTAGTCAGCAGTGTGATTTTAATTGCTGGCCCTGCTGTGTTACAACTGCTACCTCCATGTTTAATCAGAAAAACTAACTCTCTGGAGCTGGTTTACTTCTCAAACTGCAGGTCTACCTTACACCACCAATTACAACCACAAGCAAACCATAAAATATGTAATATGTTGCGGGAAGTCACTATTAGTCTCCCATTATCCATAAGCGGCGATTTCTATTTTTAGGCTTTTCTGTTGTTATTTGGTGGGTGTCACTGCCCGATGTGAGTCGAGTGCAGATGTGAGTTGCGCATGCATCACTTTGCGACAAGTAGCCTACAAGAACCTGCTAACAAGAGACTTCTGTAACGTCAATACAATAAAAATGGACCTGCATAACGAAGTTTGTTCACTGCTGGCTACAAGTTAGCAATCAAACACAACAAAGGCTGTCATTTGAATGGCGTTTTGAGCTAACGTTAGCAATCAAACAATCATAGATAGCTAAAACATTTTTGAAATGATTTCCATCTTCTGTTATTGTTTGTAATGAGAAAAGTTTATTATTTTCACAAATTTCAGTATGACACGTTATGCCATAAACCGTTCACATCTGCAGTCCACTTAAATCGGGCAGTGACAGTGACTCTTGAGTTCAGATGTTGTTGTGATTTTCCAAACTAAACAAGTCAAATGAGTACACACTACCCAGTATGAATAAACCACTATGCTTTGTGTGAACTTCTGTTCTGGATCAGTACTTAAACTCCATGTCTCAAATGTAAATGTATAAATTCAAGCTTTTTTGTTGTTAGAGTCATTATAAGTTTTTCTGGAAAAGAATGTCAGCAACATTCCTAAAATGTAAAAGTAAATGCAAACATCGTCTCCCTGGAGGCGACTAATCTACAGAGTAAATGTTTAATCATGGCTGTATGATGTGACTGTGAGTAGCCTGCAGCCTTGTTGCGGAAAAGAGCTCTACGTAATGGAATATTAGTGGGTCTCGTGTCTGGCTTCCTACTGTAGCTGTGTTTCATCTCTTGTTGGAACACAAACGCACACACACACACACACACACACACACACACACACACACACACACACATGCACACACACACACACACACACACACACACACACACACACAGTAGTGGTGTCTACGAGCTGCCTGTGGTCTGGACAGCATCACAGGCTGTGGTCAACACTGTGGTGTCTGGGTTACACACAATTTACACTTGTCTTCAAAGACACACAAAAACACACAGATACCAAGTGGAGACTGTGGCCGTGTAACAAGGTACAAGTGTATTTTACAGTCTTGCAGTGGCAAGTAAAGAGTCATATAAAGCCCAAAATCACAAATCAAAAATTTGGTTCAGAAGACTTTATGGTCTGTAAAAACTGTAACCCTGGATTCGGATATGGAAAAACAATAAACAGAAATAACGATAAACAACAACACTGAGATGCAAAGTACAAAGTTACAATTCATACTGAAGTTAAACTAACATATTTTAAATTATTGCAGAGTTTGATATTAATTAATAAGTTGTAGTTTTTTTTATGGCAGGTATCTGTGTGCTGCCATCTCACATCAGAGTGTTTAAAATCTTAACAATGCAAGACCCTCCTGCATTGCTACAGACTGTGCAGCTAAGTAATGTTCAAACATGTTTATTCAAATTTTACAATTGCCAAAATTAGCAAATACGCATCTTTGGAAAGGCAGATTCTGGGGGAAGTTTTTCTCTCTACTTTATTTGTGAAATATTGGCTAATTTGAACAGTTATTGAAATTAAACCATGTGAGACATTTAGATGGGAAATGTCTCTTTGGTAGAACTGCTGACAACTCATAGACATCTAAAACATGACAAGGTAGACTGTGTTTTTGTAAAAGAGTGTTTTTTGGTGACACACCAAAAACACAGGCTTAATCTTTATCAATGTGTTGTATTATATAAACTCATATAATTAAATGTATTCATCTGCAAAGTAACTACAGCTGTCAGATATATGTAGTGGAGTAGAAGTTTCAGAAATAGCATGAAATAGAAGTACCTCAAAATTGTATTAAAGTACAGTACTTGAATAAATGTACTTAGTTACTTTCCACCACTGAGAAAATGATTTATAAGCCAGCACTGTAACAGCTGGTAGCTGCACTCTCTTTGGCTCGCACACTGCTGATTAAAAAGAAAAGTCAAATTTAGCTTTCTGACCTTGCCTTAAAACATGATCCGTGAGCACTTAGTCACACACACATGATCTCAAACACATGTGTATGCGTGCACAGCTAGAACCTATGCACATGAAGATTTTAGGAAAACTATGGCCTTCAAAATGTGAGCTCAAGTAATTGTAACAGGGAGGTCTGCAACATGAACTGAGCCCGAAAGGACCAGATCATGTGGAAAAATGTGGGTCTTTTGGACCATTTTTAAATATAGACATTGTGCTTTGGTTGGATTTGGCCCCCACCGTCTCCTTCCAGGTAGCGCTGCGACCGTTGACTTCAAGGCACCAAACCATAACCATTGCCTAATCCTAGTGCCTTCCTGGCAGCACTGCCGTTGGGGGCTTAAAACACAGATAAACTATGCAAACGGTCAATAAATTACTAACCAATAAAATTCATCAGAAATATTAGAAGTGTGCAGTGTGTAGGAACCCTATTTATTCATCTATGCTTTGGTTACAGTAGAGACCATGTAAAATGATGTGCATGTTTTTAGTTCTTTCAGGTTACGTTTTTGTGAATAACATCCTTAATTCACCTCTTTAGACTTCTTTATTTCAGCATCTGCAGTTGCTATTTACAGCAAATGTTTCTGTGGTCATTACCATTGTTTGTGCCAGGATAATTTTGAACATGCTGAGGTACAAGAAGCAGCTGAATGCCACATGTATGAATAACTGGTGAGGTGGTTTGGGTACAAGAAGACAGATAGATGATGGTAGTGAGGTCTATAGATAGTGAAGGTTATTATACATAGCACGACAAACTGTGTCCGGTGGCTGTGGTGGGAATCCGGGTCATATGTGAATTCCTCAGTGATAACTGTAAGTCTTTATAAATGTTTGTGTAAAGGAAACAGAGCATAAGAGATAGAAAGAGAGATAAAGACTCATGTGGTTTGAAGATCACATAAAGGTCTTTTCGTCATAAATATCAAACTATATTAAAAACACTGCTGTGTACTGCTTTTGTGCTCCTATGTGAGTTTCCTTTTATGAAAATTTCATAGTCACCTGCTTGTATTACCGTCTCCAGGCTAACTTGCCTCTAAATCCACATCTCAGCTGCTGTGGAGGTACAGTATGGGTGCGGCTGCAGAGTATCACTCTCTCCACTTAGTGTAAGATGTGTGGTGTAGTGGTGTAAAGGATACACCTTCCCTTTTTAACTGCCCTACATTCCCTATGTCCCCTCCCACACACACACACACACACACACACACACACACACACAATGCTGTCTGTATATGAGTAATGACCGGACAATCTCATGTGGTCTTTGACTCTTGAACCTTTGTCTCAATGCAGTCTCAGTGCTCCTCTTCCCCGGGGCCCACACTGGTAGAGACTTCAGCATGTGCAAGTGTGTGTGTGTGTGTGTGTGTGTGTGTGTGTGTGTGTGTGTGTGTGTGTGTTTAAGAGCGCCTGGAAGAGAGGCCCCGCTCAGGGGAGCAGCAAGCCAAGCCTTGCCCACACAGACGCACCCATTAACGGGCTTGCAAACTGGGGTCGTGGCCCTATTTACCAGCGTTAATGGCTACAAAGGGTGAAGGGGGAGCATTACACTTGGGAAAAATATGACACGAAGTAGCTTTGGGGTTGCCAGGTTAGAATCCAGTCACTATATTCCTGTTTTCTCAATGTAGGTGTTCAGCATCTGATGTAAAGTAGAGCTTTGCCAAAATGGGTCTACTTGTTAATGGAGGCGATAAACGCCTGTGTCACCTCTTATTTCTATCTATTTTTCCCACTGTTTTGTTTGGGATTACATACCATAATATCACGAAGCAGTAAATAAACAGAGACATCAGTCTTGCTAATGAGGGTAAGTAAATGGATATAAAGTAGAGCTACATGCCTGCAGAAAAGCTGCAGAGCTCGTTTGTCATGTCAAAATACGTATTAGCACACAGTGAAGCTCTTTTAAGGCAATTGTAATCTGGTGTAAACATCATAAGTCTTTGGTAATAGTTGCCATGGGAAAATTAAAAAGAGCAGCGTGACATACTGGAACAGGCTGGAGAGTAGACACAGGCTCTAAAACAATGTGTTTAGTTAAAAAGCAAGCGTCAGCTCTGCCTAATATTGCATAGAATTACATTTAGTGCTGTTTGCTGTATTATTCATCATGTTGCTGATCTCTCCTGTTCAGTCTGGTTGTGACTATCTAAATCAGTTTTGCAGTGTGTGTTTTACCTCTTGTAGGAGTATTGACCAGATAGGAAATTTCCACTGTGGAATCAGTAAAGTACTACTATTTTACATCTAGTGGTATTACTATACTTTTGTATCTCCTGTCACTACAACTGTCCATCATACTTCTACTGCTTTCTACATTACAACTATGGCTGTGGAAGTGCAGTAGATGGTCTACTGATCACAGGGTTGGTGGTTCGATCCACATGTTGAAGTGCATTTGGGCAATACACCGGAAAACAAATTGCTCCTGATGGCGTGTGCGTGAATGAGTGTATAATAAGACCATGTTTGACAAATTTGAAATCACTTTTATAGAACTGATTGTAAATACATTACATATTGAACGATGCCAATTGAAGGTTTTGAACAGTTTTGATAATGAGTGGATGGATTGAGATGTTAAATGATGAATTGCAGGAAACTATATCAACATCGATTTGAAAAATATAAACATACATACAGTTTGTTTCTTTGTTTCAAAAGCCTGAAAACAGAAGCCACTCAGAGCTATCAGGGCGTGACTGTGGGTTTTTGTAAAACACAGCCAACTCAACCACTCTGAAGTAACTCTACTGCAGTCAAATTGCTGAGGATCTGTTTTTAAACAACCTGTATCCAGGGCACAGCGCTGAGGTTTGAGGTCTGTCTTGGTTCTATTTACAGGCTTTCACTGACTTCATTTTTAGCCGTGGTCTCCACTGAACTCCAGAAAACCCTTTTGGCAAGTGGAGAGCTAAATGCAAAGCTTTGTCTCGTCAACAAGGCTGTTTGTTTGGACAGTTTCTGCAGATTGGGCTCATTAAACTTTAACGCCAGCAGTGGGGAGGAACGAGGGAGTCTGCCAGGGAAGGGCAGAGGGAAAAAGCTGGGTGGTGTCTGCAAACTGTGCTGCAGTCAATTATTTACGTGCAACTGAACTGACAAAAGTGCCTTGCTCACACTCTGTTACCCACTGTTCTGACCTATGTGTCTTGTACTGTATGTTAGAGAAAGTTTTTAAAAATCAATTTAGAAGGACTAAAAACTCCCAAAGCTTGTGTTTCTGTACCCAAGAGGAATAACCAGTGAGGATATAATGTGATGCAATATGCCATTTTTACAGTGTGTTTATAGGAAAAGCATGTTGAAGTGTTTTTTTGTTTTCATTACTTAATTACAGAACATGACAAATAAACACGTACCCTGTAAATTCGGCTGGCACCTGTTTGGCAATTCGGGAGCACAATGCATGATGATCCGTAAAATTTCATCAAAAACTGGCAACTTTGGCCGGTCAGTTTTAGATTTAATTGTTTAGGCTACCTTTCATTTTAGCACCCACATCAAGTTTAGATTTGACATCAACATGAAAAGAGAAGAAACAGGAGTCTGCAGCCGACCCTGTGAGGCTTTACTCAGGCACAAAAGCTGGCGTCAGCATGCTAACATGCGTACAATGGCAATGGTGACATGGTGATTTAGCAGGTATAATGTTCACCATACAAACCATCTTGGTTTAGGGTGTTAGCATGTTAACTTCTGCTAATTAGCACAACACACACAGTCCAGCTGAGGCAGATGTAAATGTTTGCAGGTATTTGATCATAAACCAAAGTATTGGACAAATTGAAATTTTGACCTGATGATGGTGCTAGATGAAAAGTCAGGGGATCACAAAAGTTATTACAATTCATCCTTAGAGGAACATCAATGTCTGTACCAAATTTCACAACAATTCAATCAATAGTTACTGAGACATTTCACTAAAAATCACAAATACAAACATGGGAGTACCAGAGAAAAAGTCTTCAAATTCAGTAGAATACATCGTCTTGGAACCATGAATCTCTGTAAAAAAAATTGTGCCAATCCATGTAGTAGATTTTGAGATATTTCACTTAATAAATGAGAACTTTGATCTGCTGGTGGTGCTAGATGATAAGTCAGGGGATCACCAAAGTAGACTTCATCCTCTGGGGACCATGAATGTCTGAACAAAATGTTATGGCAATACATTTAATAGTTGTTGAAATATTTCAGTCTGGATCAAAATACTGGACCGACTGACCGACAGACATTGTCACCCATAAGGCCAAGCTGCTAGCGTGGCTAAAAAGTGGGTTGAAGAGAGTTGGATAGCATCCAATGTATTTGTAACTGTACAACATGTTTTGTTAAACATGATGTGCAACAGAACGCTGTGTTGACAGAATACTGGTATTTTATAGGATATTAAGTGTGTTATATGGCTACTGTGGTATTAGAGAAACTCCCATCTCCCATCACACTACCTCGA